>NW_010165585.1:37732-84667 GCF_000695765.1 Mesitornis unicolor | reverse complement strand
GGAAAGAGGAAGCTACTGTGGTTGGTGTTTTAATATTAAAAAAAATAACAACAACCTCCCTCAAGCTGTCATGGAATAATGTGGAATCTTCTTTTGGATTAGATTTCTAGAAGAACTTTTACAGTTCAACCTATTAGTAAATGATTTGTGAAAGTGGGATGTTGAAGTGTACTGTTTGCATATGTATTACAAACAGCAAAACTAAAATTGAACCGTGAAGAGTTGTAATGCTTTCCTGAGGTGATTAAAATGGCATATGAAAGACTGTGTCAGAAGAAACAGCCCTAATTATGTAGGAACAGTAATTGGTTCTTAATTGGCTGCACTTGGAAAAATAAGTTCTTCAGGGCAATTCTGGATTTGAGCTTAGTGTCGATTCAGATACTGAGTTGTCTAAACAAAAAAAAAAGCAAAGTCAATTTCAGGAATTAAAAGTAATTAATAGATTCTAATAGAAAAAGAGAGAACAGAATGGAAAGCATTATTTATGCTACTGCATGCTCTTGGTAAATCTTATTACTGGATACTGTGTGATTTTTCTTTTTGCCTTATCCTCAGAAGGATGTAGTTCAACTACAAAAGATCTGAGAAAGGCAAGCGGAGCAATCAAATGTCCTGGATGGCTTTTGAATGAGGTGAAAGTATATAAATTATGATTCTCAATATGGAAAACCACGTGCCCTTACTCATCTCATTGAAGTCAAGAAACTTTGAATAGCAGGGAGAATATGAAGAGGGAATGATTTGTTCCTTATGTCTCCTAACATGAGAAGGAGGAGGTATGTAATGAGGCAGTAAGTTATTAAATAAAAGTACCTACCTTGTCATATGACAGATAATTAAATTATAGAACTCATTTCTGCAAGACAATATAGTGGCCAAATGTAAAACTTAACTTGAAATGTTTGAACAGAATCATGGCAAAAAAAGTAGTCCATCAGGGTTATTAAACGTAATGTTTGGGTTCATGAAGCCTCCCTGGCTCAATAACAGTTGGAGACAGGGAGAGCCTATCAAAGGAAGGATTCCAGCTGTTGGATACTGTCTTGAGCTCTTTAGCTTCACCTCTCACAGCTGCTCTGAAGTTACATCCTTAGCTGTGTATCCTGTTCTTCATCCTCAACCAGAAGGCAGAAGCATCCATTGACCTATTCTGCCTTTATTTAGAAACAGAAGTAAAAAGCAGTTTCCTTCCAAGTAGAGTGGCTGAATACTTACTCTTTTAAGTGTATAGTTAACCTTTTCAGGTTTCCCGTTGTTTGTTTTAATTACTTTTAATTGATAAGACATTCTGACAATAGTGTTGTTTCAGCTCAAAACTACGTTCTGCCTTGAAATAGTAGTTGGTCAAACAGAGGTCTCAGATTTCTGTTTGGCTATGATTTAGGCTAGGAAGCTATCTTTTGCTCTGTGAAAACAGAAGGTGTTTCAGTTGACATCTGTGAGCTAAACACCTGAAAAGCAATTTCTGAGACAGAAGGGAAGGAGATAAAGGATTTGCAAGAATCTAGCATAGATTTGCAGCATAGATGTATAAAATGCTTGCACAGGCACACTCAGATAAATAATGAATTGTTCACTTGCTAGAGCTGCCCCATTGTTGTTTCTTACACACTGACTTACACTCTTAAATAAAGTTAACCAGAAAAGCTATCAAAACTTCCTTAAACTTGCTCAGTCGTTTGCTTTAGCTTGGGTGTTGTTTGCTTGTATCTTTCTCTATTCCCTCTACACCGTATCAAGCAAAGACGTTTCTAAGCCCTCAGTTGCTTGGTGGAAGTCAGCCCGGTGTCTGTAGATCTCGGAGGACTATTTGGCACAGAGGGAAGGGAAAATGTGTGGATGCGTGTATGCACAGATATTTTCAGTTAATCCCTTCCTAATTGCGTTACTGCTGAGCACAGTACTGCCAGCACCATGGTGAGTTTCAGAACATTTGCACTTATCCTCTGGGAGCATGTTATTAGGTGATAATCTCAGGTTTTTTATTTAAAAAGTGTTAAGAAAAAAAATTATAAAGGGAACAAAGTGCATCCTAAAAGCCCTTGAAACAGAAGACTATTAAGGTTTTGTGTTTGTCTCCTAGGTCTTGAATCTTTAGTAGTACTTGACATTTGCAACCCAAAGAATAACATCTTTCTTTGAATTGCTGGAAATCAAAACTGAAATTGTGGCTGGTAAAAGGGATATTTAAAACCAAGTTCTGGAAATGTCAGCGCTCTCTTAGGCATAATTTAGCTGTATACAGATTGCATTCTCTATCTTCCAGGTTTTCAGTAAGATATCTACTGGTTCCTCTGAGAAAGGCAAAGCAATAATTACCAGTGTGGGAATGTTGTAGCTATTGTTTTCATTGTTTCAGTAGTTCAGACCCAAGAACTCATTTTTAATGAACAAAAATTCTTCTGATAATCTTCCCATTGCAGTTCAGTGCGTGGAGAACATAGATTTTTAAACTCATTTTTCTAAATGACAGCAGTTTAGTATTTGGCCAAGATATGCTGCACAGGAAAGGAATAATGCAAATTAAGTAGATAATCTAAATAGAAATTTTACCCTGCTGAGTGCTACCATGTAAATGAAAACAAAGTCAATTTTGTTTTGTCTTTATGGTGAAACATAGCAACAGTTTTGATATCTCTTCAACTGTAGACTGAAGGCAGAGGTTCTGCATCACAAAAGAAAACTTTCCCCAATTCTGATATTTTCTTTAAATACGAATATTTTGTTAAGATTTATGCATATGAGCTACTAAGAAAGTGAAAAGTATACTGACACAGCCCATGTAGTAGAAGATTTCTTTTGGCTTGCTCAAATAGCTTGTTAGTGAAACGCTAACTTTTTTTTGACACTGTCAGCTCAGTTTGTTCCTACCACTCCCATTAGGAGACTATGATAGATTCTCATTCCTCTGATGTTTAGAAACCTGAATGATCTATAAACTGTAGTCTGTCCTGTGTAGTTAATGGAAAGGAACAAGCACCAGAACAGGATAATTCATATTCAGTATTTAGGAGCCAAAGGTAATTGTTTTGGGTTGCCCTTTGAATGCTTATTTGTGTTTCCATTGATTAAATAGGCTGTTGGTTTAGGTTTTCACTGTAAATCCTTTTGTTATGGCCCAAACATATTCATAGCTATTTTGTGGAATTACAGAAAGCAGAGCATGGTTTCATCAGACAACATTTAAAAAAAAATAAAAGAAAAGAAAAAAATGGCAGGATTTAAACTTGAGAAACGTGATAGCTTTTCATCTAGACACACTTAAATGCAGCAGTGAAAATATTATCGTAAGGCATTGCTAACACCCATTCCTTGTTTTAGCTTAATAGAATGCCATAAGGTAGTAAGGAATGAATAAAAATTTAATGATGAGATGTAATGCCAAAGATGAAATTATTTGGGTTGCTGATGGTAATTTGGGAGATTCATCCAGGGGACAGTATACTGGGACAGTATGAGGAAATATTTTAATTCAGAACATGTCCTGGGAAGATGTCTACTGATTAAATTTGTTGATGAGACAATGCGAAGAGGTGTTATGAATACAAAGAAGAATTGTAAAATTATCCATGGAAAACGTAGATGAGTTGAAGAGTGGAGCAGTGCGTTGGCATTTGATTACACTTAGTGCAAGTTTTGTGCACTGGAGGACCAATAGTAACTTATGCTATAAACTGGATAGTTGAACTGGAGATGTCAGGTGAAGACGATCAGGATGTTTTAACTGACCATGTGGTGGTAGGCCACCAATGTCATGCAGGAAAGATGACTTCATTTTTGAAGTGAATCAATGAGTTAGAAATAGTAATATTTTAATGTTGCTATACTAGACACTGGTGTGACTTAATCTGTTGTTCTGTAGACAATTTTGAACTTCTTTTGATCAGTGATGGGAGAAATGTTATGAGAAAGGGTGTCAAGATGTTGAACTATGAACAGAAAAGAAATTGCGTACCAATAAGATTTGCATTAATTTGTAAGTATTCTGTAAATTAGTCTTAGACCAAAATGTTTTAGTAGGGTGAAATGTCACTTTAGACAGCCTCTTCTGAGAAAGCAGTACATCATTTGGTGTTTTTGAAGTTCTAGGTTCTGTGGTGATGTGAAACTAATTAAGAAAACACAAAATTCTGTTGCACCAACCTCAGAGAAACTTTAGCTGCAATAAGAATGTGTAAAATCTATTAAGTGATAACATGAAATATTCTAATTCAAGGATAATATAATAGCCAGATTTGGTAATATATGTATAAGCAACATAAAAAAGGCTGTGGAATTGAATTAGTCTAACTGCCCTAGTCTAACTTAATATCAATTTCCACAAATTCCTCTAATGCAAAAGGCACTTAATACTGGTGGGACACATAGTCCAGAAGAGATACCCCTGGAGGAATTAAGCACCTGTAACTCCACAGCACAGTTCATTTGCTGTGTTTAGCAGGAAGAATATTTATGTTATGAGTCCAGGTACAGTGACAGCAGTACTTCTGGTTGGCAGTGAAATGAAGGTTTGTCCTTCAAACTGTGCAAGAGAGTCACATAGACACAACAAAAGAGGAGTTGAATGCTTAATTACTGCTGTAAGGAATTGCATATCTTGCGCTAAAGACTCCCAAATTATTAAATTACTTCAGTTGACATTAATCATCCCTGCTAGACTGTGACAATCATTATAAATAGACTCTTGGTCCCTCTAAGGGTTTTCTCTAATTTCATTGCTGGCTATGTATGGGACCAGTGAGGAAGAGGCTGTATGCTTCAGGAGGAATAACAAAGCCTTAGTTTTCACACATTGACATGAACACTTTGCAAGCATTGTACATCTGGATGAAACATGCATGTATTTCTTGTTTTGAACATTATTTAAAAATGTTTTTAGTTTGAAATCCTGGCATATGGAAACAGTGTCCACAATTAATTGAGTCACAACAATGCGTCTTTTTGTGTTGGTAATGCTTTTGTGTGATTTCAGTAAAGTCAGCCTCTTCTGGGATTGGTTTAGGTACCTTTAAAATGTGGGCTTTTAAAGAAAGGTTCCTCTAATGTAAAGCTATTATGAAGGTACATCAATGGGTTGGTCTATATGTAAAAAAATGCTCTGGTTGACTGGCTGTGTTTAAAAGTAAAGAAAGCCTTATAGGATGATTAATTTATCTTCCTATTTTCCTCTCTGCTGCCTTGTATGTAATGGAGCCCATTATCTATCAACCCTTGTAGCCCTATTTATGGAAGACTTATTCCATGGAAATACTTCGGCTACTGTCTTCTGGTCTACTTCTTTAGTATTGATTTTTTCTGTGTTTAGGTAGATCTTTGAAATATATGATAAATAGAATGAATTTTCACTTATTACTAATACTGATTTTGAAAAATCATAACCTGGAAAATTGCTAATATTTTTTTCTGGTATGAAACCACAGACTGTAGAAAAATCTGTTGTTGACTGCAAAAGAGAAGTAGCTGCAGGTCTTTGAGTTACTAAAACAGTAAGCTAACAGTGAAAAAAACAAATATGCAGTTGTTCTTAGAACAAAAGGTACACTTTTATCAGTTAAGCAGGTTTTTGTTATAATTACTGTTTTTTTCCTAGCAAAACTATAGCCAAGCTTCCTAAGACTGAAAAGTTGACAAGACAGTGCTTGCATTTGCGTGTATTTCTACTGAGCATTGTCTCTGAGAATGAGCCTTCTCATCAGGGAGTAGTTTGACTCACTGGTAATGAGATAACTTCTAGGCTCCCTTTTTGCCGCTCGCAGGCCAGATTACTGGATCTCTTGTAACGCCTGTGAGCTTTGCTGGGAAGTTGTGGACTGGGAACGAACCCTGCATTGGTCACTGGTGTTGCCCATCCAACCCTGCGTGGGCTGGAGAAGAAAGCAGCGGGAGTGGTGTGTTTTCTCACAGAAAGGCACTTTGCTGTTTTGTTCTGTGCTGAGTCTTCTCCTGTGACCTGTGTCGTGTTCTCAGGCTGCCATCCCCTTCTCGAGTGAGCAGTTTGGGAAAGTGGACGCGTGGTAGCTGGAGCTAACCTGATCAACAAGTCTTGATGAACCAGAGTACTCAAGTGCTCTCTTGACTGAATAAGACCTTTTGACTACCTTGTAATACCCTGAATTTTTACTTTTTTTAATAGAAAACACATAAATTTCCCAATGAAAGCAAAGGAAGCATTAGCTGCCTGTGAGTTGGTGTTGGTAAAAGAAGAATTTTAAAGAAATGCCCGCTCCTGTGTTATTTTCAATGCGTCTAAATTGAAATAATACTGAGTAGGAAGTGCCAAGGATTTTAAGTCATCAGCTATAGATTGGGATGTTTGTTCAAATCTAAATCTTTTGCCAAATTAAATTTACTTTTATGATGGTAAAGGCCAAATGAATCACTGAGGGTTGCACTGTGCATAGTGGTTTCATTATAGAAACTCATGTAAACGTCTCAGTCTGTGGACAGTTATTAATGCTGGTATAACATAGAGGTCTGCATCGTGTAATGAAACAGATGCCTAATGGATGGTGTATTAATCAGAACTCTCCAGGGGCTAGTTTGGATCGTAGTCTTGTTTGTTTTGATTTTCATTAGGAAGCTGACTGTATGTATGTCTGTCAGCATTGTGAAACAATGTTGCAAATCTCATGTGGGGAAAGCAGAAAATATATATTTTTAGAAAAGTAGCATACAAGGACAGGATTTTTCAAGTTGTGGATTATTTTACATCTTCTGAAAACTGTTTTTTTGGGGACAACATTGGTCAGCCTAATTAAGAGAAATAAAACTCCTGACATGAGAGGAGTGGATTTGTGTCTGTGTAAACTTTTTTAACTAGGCTAATTCTGATGTTTGAGTTAGAATTTTTCTCTAGTGTCTGAAGGAAACAAGAGGAAAATTAAGATGTCTGCTGGTATAACAGACAATGTATCTATTAATTCATTTAAGGAGTCTTACCAGACTTATTTTCTTGGAAATTCTTACTGCTCATACATTTTTTTAATTTAAAATGTCTTCACTTCTTCATCTGAAAAACAAAATTAATAACTGGCAAAGAACATGAAGTTAATTTAGTTTGCCCTCTTAATGTATATTCCTTCTCTACGAACAGAAAGAAAATAAGTAATTGGATGGAATCTCTTCTAATCAATTGAGTTCATATTTTAATTTAATATTTGTGATTTTCTTGTAATATTCTTGCAATTACTGAAGTTTGTAGTGAGTGGCAACTACTGCTGAACTGTTTGAGCAGGTCTAGTAGACACAGGTGGTGAGTAAGTGAAGTTAGCTGCATTCACTTCTGCTTGTTTCCTCTCAGTGAACCGGTTCTGGTCTTAACTTGAACAGTGGTGGAAAGTTCAATCCCCTGTGAAAGGGAGGGAACTAATAAGAGAAGTAGCAGGTTGCTGGGCTCATTCATGTTGCCTTCTATTGATACCTTCTTCTAGTCTTGTGTGTATTCCTTAGCTTATAATTTATTTAGGAATTCTTTTCTGGTACTGTATTTGTGATGCTGCATGTAAATTACTTGCTATGTTTATCCCTCAAAAGACCTTGATGTGCTGAGGACCCTCATTCTGAGGGTTACAGTTTTTAGCATAATATAGATCACAGTCATAGTTTCTTACAGAGTAAATTAGATCATTTCATAAGAACAAATTTCTGCTTAAAAACTTGTATTTCTTTAGCCAAAAGTTCTGGGAAAGAAAGGAAAAAAGGTAAGCATTTTATACCTGAGTATTTGACTATTTTAACTTGATTCTGTTTCTCAAAGAACCAGTAAAGCTATAACTCATAATATCTTTCAAATAGTTTGAGTTTCTTAGTTGCATACACAATAGTGCAATATGTTAATTGCTGCTAGTTTTGATTTCTACTACCACAGTCTTAACAGGTAATTTTGAAAACAACATCATGTTGTGAGTAAAATTGCTCCCATTCATTTTCATTGGAAGTATTTTTAAGTGCCAAAACCCTATGTCTATGTACTGTATTTTTCTGTAGAAATGAGAAATCTCACTTAACTTAGTTGGTAAATTATTTTCTCCAAAATAATACTGTAATTATGTTTTTGAGTAGTGAACTCTTTCTTAATTCATTGGTAATGCTAGATTTTTGCAAATACAAGTTGTTTGCAAAATGAATGGTGGAAGTGGCAAGGCAACTAATTTGCAGTCAAATAAGCTTTTACTCTCTATTTTTTCAAAGATGATTTTATGTAGCCTGAAATTTCACACATTCATATGCAACACACTGATTTCACAAAATGAACAATTTCTCTTCGTGTCTTCATCTTCAGAAGAATTATGGTCTTAGTGCAGATTTGCCAAGATTTTGGTAATGTTCTTTTTAATTGCCTTGTAGGATGCTGTTTTGCAAAATATCGTATCTTTCAAATGGCATTTTCCATTTAATTGCTTCTGTGTGCATACTCATAATCTTTAAAATGCAGTGTTTTCTGTAATAAGCATTTCTATAGTAGTTCATATGACTGTAGTGCAAGGAGCAAAAGATGACAGCAAATGTCAGTGAAAATGTTACTGTCTTAATTTTTTTCATCTAAGTTTTTTCAATGTGTGGTATATTTAATGTGCGTTGGTAAAAGCCTTTGTGTAAAATGCAGAATACAAAATGATGTGGGAAAATTTATCCTACTTTGAGTCATTATAAACTGCAAATCAGAAGTGGAGCATAGAGAGCAATAACTGGCCTGTGCAATGGTCTGAGCAGTATAACCAAGCTTTGAAATCAGCCCTGCCTTGAGCTGCTGACCTGCAGAGCTCCCTTCCACCCTGAGAGGCTGTGCCGTTCTACGAAAGCTGAATTTATGTTCGCTTCTCCCAAGCACTGTGAGTGCTGTCTGTATTGTCACTTTACTGATGAAACTGCTTAATAAAACTGTATCAAACTGATCAGTAAGTGTACAGCAATTTTCACCTAGCTGGGTATTAGCACTGGTTAACCAAATTCTTCAGGAGAAATGTATGTGGAAGGCAGAAATTGTATTTTGCATATGGGTTTTTCCTTTAATAGTGAGCAAAGAGGAAACTTGTTCCTCTTATTGTAACTTCCGTGCAATTCTGCATCCTATCGGGCAGATGCTGTAAGCCAAATATGGCAGGATGAATGAAGAAACTTAATAACAAGGTACATTAATACAAAAAGCAGCTTGTTTGGGGTGTTTTTGGGTTTTGTTTTTTCTTTCCATCAGAATGAAGATACGGCAGAAAGTTGCCTGCACATTTTTAGTCTGTGTTCATTACTTCAGTGTTTGCCATTAACGTCCTTCTTGCAGAAAATTAGTATTATTTCCAAATATTTATCCACGGATTTTCAAGAACACCTTCAAAGAAGTTTCTAAAAATTGGAGGGTGGTCAATTAGGAATAATTGTGATGGTTCACAACCAGTGATTTTAAGTATTACAGTTAGACATGTTTGGGTTTTTTGACCTCTCTTTCCCCTCCCTCCCCCAGCATACATGATACCATCATTTTGTCTCTTTCGATCTATATCGGCAACCTTACCAATGAAGGTTTTAAAATTTTGTTGTGGAAAGAAAGGTGAGAACTGTGGATATTGCTATTATTTTAAAATAATGACTTGGATAAGTTGACATTTTAACCTTTTATTTCTAGTAAAAAAGCTGAATGAAATATGAAAGTAACTGTCTCTTGCTGCCTGTAATGGAAAAATTCACAAAGTTGAGATTTTCTGAAACATTCTTCTTGCTAAGTGGAAGGAAAACCTTAGCTGTTTATGATTTTTGATGATGCCTGTCATGTGAGTCCTCATCTGAACTCAGGTTTTATGTATAGTCACAATAAAAGTAAAGCTGGTCTTGAGTAATTTCTGAGGTATGTCTCTTATCCCAGTACTTCACTGTTTGTCACTCAATAGACTGGAGTAGTGCACTGGTTTGGCTCTATTCTCAACACCTGAAAACGTGTTTTTCTAGTGTGCTGCCTGGAGACTGATTTTTTGTTTGTACTTTAATATTGCTTGTTTGCAAAGAGCACATGCAGTCTAGTAGATACATTTTAAATAAATAATCCTCCAGGCAACAATGGAAGTCTCTTAAAGATAAGTCAGTTATGATCAATTGGAAGTCTTCAGATCAAATGTCAACCTAAAGGCATTCAAAATAACAGTCAAAGAAAACAGCAGCAAGAATGATAAGAATGCCCAAATAGATTTTGTTCATAAATATATTTTAGACTTGTAACATGATCAAACTTGAATCTCTGGCTTACTGTCAGTGGGCATAAATTGAAAAGCGGTAGAGAGTCTGTCCCTGAAAGTCATCTTCCTAGCTTTATGAGAATTTTTTCCTTACAAAAGAATTAAAAGGCATCTTAGTTGCCTTCTAAATCTAAAAAGGTAAGAAGTAGCCATAGATCTAATCAATCCCATTTGCAATTGGGCCTCTAAAGAAAATGGTAAAAAACTGACATTTAGTTACACAGGCGAAGTGTGTAGCTTCACATTGTACTGTTGATGAAAGATGTTTAAAAATGCTGAAGTCAAACTTTCTGTACCTCCCCAATACATATTCTTTGTATGTATATATGTACACAGCATATTATATACATATGTGTATATATAGATATACATATGTATATATAGATATACATATGTATGAACCTTCTCTCCTCCCACACACGTTGGTGTAGGTGCTAGTCTTAATATCAGTCAGATTCCAAGTGCTTCATTGTACTTCAAAGCCAGAGCTCATGAAGGATGTGCAGCGATATTTGTAGATCTTTTATTTCTGTTGCGCAATGATGTCAGGCAAGAGAGTTTTTTGTGACAAGAAGTAATCAATCATGTAATAACAAGGATGTTGATCAACATACACTTTTCTGAAGTGGACTTGCTTAAAAATATATTGTGTCTATGCATTTTTTCTGTGAGCCTGACTGAAAGGCTTTTTCTGGTTTTATTCTGTCTCTTTGATGTCAAATCTATTCTGTGACATCTCAGGGGATTACATTTTGTGATTTCTGCTTCAAATGAAATTTTAAGTGGAGCGACTAACTCTTCTGGAAAAAAGCGACCTCCTCTGCTAACTTAAACTGCCACAGAAATGGTGAGGTGTGTTAGCTGAGGTTGTTTCTCACATCTTTTAAACTAACAGGGTTTGTTTTTGCAGCAGCAGAGAGGAGGATCCTTTCACTCAAGGGGCCAGTCTGATGTGCTGGGACTAGTCCACCTCTGGTCACAGCACTGCAGCTGGTTGTAGCCTGGATGAAGGTGAGCCCACAAAGTACTCTGCAAGCTGTAGCTTGTCTTCCTCCAGTGGGGAGTGCTGCTGTTAGCCATCTTTTAAACTAACAGGGTTTGTTTTTGCAGCAGCAGAGAGGAGGATCCTTTCACTCAAGGGGCCAGTCTGATGTGCTGGGACTAGTCCACCTCTGGTCACAGCACTGCAGCTGGTTGTAGCCTGGATGAAGGTGAGCCCACAAAGTACTCTGCAAGCTGTAGCTTGTCTTCCTCCAGTGGGGAGTGCTGCTGTTAGCAAAAAACCCACTGTAGAGTGCAAAGCTGAGTGGCTTGTGTGATCCTGCTGAGACCTGAGGTCGTTTCCAGCCCAGGGTGAGGGACAAATTGCATTCACTCGTAATAGAAAGGTCAGCTTTTGAGCTTTTGCTGTTCTACTCACTATGCCTCGCTCCCTCATCTTTGGATACTCATTGGGTGGAGGTGTCTATTTGACATTTCAGAAATATTGATTGCTAGATGCTAGTTGAGAGAGAGAGTGAGGAATGAAAACTCAAGCTTATGCTGCTCTTTTATGACTTATTAGCTGTGTAGTATAGACTGCTCCAGATGTCTGCCCTCTCTCTCCTTCCCTCTCCTTTAAAATATGATTATTTTCTGAAGTGCTTGTTGAAAAGATGCTTGTAGACAGATTCTAAGAGCAATGAAAGGTTGGATCTGTTAATGAAAGCTATTTTCAAATCCAGTCTCTCCTGTAGAATTATTTTCTGTCCATCAGAGCAAGTGTTTTCTAGTGGGATGATCAATGTCACCACACAGAGCCCAGCAGAAGCACTGTGAACTTAGTCCTTCTGAAGGAGACAAAAGATATGTGATTGAAACACTGATTTGCTTCTTTCCAAGATGGTTTGCTGCTTGTGGGTGGCCCATTAACCCATCACATTTCAAAAAAATGTATGATCTGTAGAACTTTTTTTTTTTGATGCAGTATAAAATACAGAAACAAGCCTCAGTTGAGTAGAATGGAATAAGTATCTGTAGTACTGGATTGAGATGTAAGACTATCCAGTGGGTGAAAACAACCTTTTGTTTAGGTGACAACCAACTCTTAGAAGATACTGAATGCTCACAGAGAAAGCTTGAACAAAACCAAGAGCAAATGCATAACTTATCCTGAAGTTTTTACAACTTCCTTTTTGATCATTCACTATAATATTATTTTCTGGAGTAAAGAATCAGTGCTTATTAGATAGAAGTGTTCATAGTTCAGAGAAAAGGGAGCAGCATATTATTTACTATTCAGATGTATGTAAGGCATTTGTTCTTTTGCATGAAATCCATATGTTCTTTTTAAATATTTAGAAGAAAATTGAAGAGTAAAATATAGTAGTTATTGAAAATGTAGCTTCTGTCTGAGGTCATAACACATGTCTCAGGTAGTGGACGTGCTTTTTCTGCCTCTGCCCTGCTTGCAAGGGCATGTTGATTAACATTTTCAAAGCATATAAAATACCAGAAAAAACAGTTGTCTGGTACTGGTGGCACTAATGAAAGAGAAAAACCGAGGCATACTGCCTAAGCCTGTACTGTTGAACAAATGGGCTGAGAAGATGGAAAGGCTTTCCCTTTAAGCTGTTGCACAAGGTGTTCAGGACTCTGCTGGATTACTGGTCTTTAGAATGGGGCACATGTATTAAGGGGTTTATTCTGAGAATCAAACTGATGGAGAGAGTGGGGAGTCAGAACTAAAGGTTGAGAAGAAGGAAGAAACCAACTAAAAAGAGAGAATATGGTGCTAAGTAGCACTAATACATTCCCATGAAGTAGACAACCACTAAATAAATACTGCATTAATCAGGAAACATCAGATACATGATGCATTGTTTCAAATTTGGAAGCCTTATATTGGCATTTTGGGAATCCAATGGATTAAGAGTATTTAATATTATTACATGGCTGTAATAATATACAAACATCAACCCCTCACTGGAATATGTGTGATGATCTGAAATAGCACAAATCACTTCTTTTTAAATAGAAAGTGGGAGGAGAAGCAGTCAAAATATGAATCCTTACATTTAACACATAAATCGTGTATTTTATAAATGGACAAAAAAACTCAACAGTTGAAATACCGTGTTCATTTAGCTGCGTGCTCACATATGGAAGGTGAAATTTAGGGTTGGTACATTTTAAGTAGCTTATGAGCTTCAGAAGATATGATCACATTTCAAACAATGCTTATTCTGTGGAATAATCTTCTAAAGCAGAAAATACATTTTTGTTGCTGGTGGTGGAGATTGTATTTTTGTGTACTAAAAGAGGTCTTTTAAATATTATTCATAAGCTCACGCATGGAGTTTCCACAGTAACAAGAAACAATTCTTTCCTTTAACTTTTTCCGTATGTATATTAAATGCATTAGGAGCATTCAGAATGTTCTTTTTGTTCCTTCTCATCTGCAGTGATGGCAAATGTTTTGCAAGTGTTGTGTTCTTGCTCTGGCTCTTGACTTTGCCTGATGCCGGGTATGACCGTCTGGGGCTGCCTTTGCAGATGCTCATTGCCTCCACTCTACATCTTGGATTAGCAGTAATAATGTTCTCTTGGAATTACAATTACTTTGTAAATTAAAAATGGCATTCCCAGCTGTTGTGGTTTAACCAGCATGCAGTTCACTTGCTCAAACTACCCCACTGCTTACCGGTGGGATGAGGAAGAGAATCAGGAGAGTTAAAGAACTCATTGAGATAAAGACTATTTAGTAATTGAAATAAAACAAACTGAAATAATTCTAATAATAATGAACTGCAACAAGAATAGGAACGATAAAGCAATTAAAGTTGTACTCAGCTCACAAATGGCAGCCGCTGGCCATATGCCAACAAAAATGCAACAAGGGAGGGATAAGACTCAGGAACCAAGATGGGCCATCATCACAAAGTAGAAGGAAAGAAGTCAAAGAGGGAAGGGGCTGTCTACAGCAGACTTCCCAATTTATAGTGATTCTGATGTTTATGGGATAGAATACATCTTTATTGGTCAGCTTCGATCACACCTGGATCATCTGTCCTGAGCCACCTGTCCTAGAGAATCCAGGACTTTTGCTTCCCCCCTGCATCCTCTTGTGCAGAGAGAAGGGAAAAAACCAAACCAAAAACACAGCAAAAAAAACACACCAAAATAAACTATGAGCACGTGTTTATTTAGAGAAGGAAAACCAAAACCTTGGAAAGTGTAAATACTGGTGTGTTATCATATCAGTCCCAGCACAAACTCAAAACAAAGTCTTCCCGGCTACTATGAAGGAAAGAAAAAAAAACCTATCCTGGAAAATCCAGAACACCCTCAGTTAGTGATATATAGGAGTGCAAAATATTCACTCTTAACAGTTTGGTTGTGCTTTGATAGTGGGCAACTTTTTTGCTATGGACATCATTCAGGAGGGTCATTCAACTCCTCACAACTGTTGTTAACTTTCCTGTCCTCCACTAGCCTGTACTAAAAGCAGGGAGAGGGCAGGAAAGGACACCTGGACCGGGGCAGGGGTGCTCTTGGGATGGCAGTGCCTTATAACCTGGCATTAAAATACCCAGGTGCTGGTGGGGTGAGGAAGGGCCCAAAACAGAATTCAGTTCTAGTTTTATTAAGTTTGATCGTACTCAAGGTAAATAAAGAGGGAGGGTGTTGTTTGTTTGTTTGTTTCTTTTAAGCTACTGTTTAATGTCCTCTCTTCTACAAAAAAAAAACCTCACAGCTGTTTTTGTGTGATCATGCTTTGTGCAGTTTTGACTTTTGTAGAAACTGCTTATTTCAGCAAGTAGCTAATGTGTGCGGAGGATAGAAATTATTTGATACTTGATTTTGTCTTGCTGCAGTGAATCACCTTTGTAGATCTGTTGTGAATTTATACATTTCTTACAAATGCTGATGTGCAATCGGTTGATTTGGCAGTGGGCTTATGGCATCGGTAAATGCACTGCTTTTTACTAGGCTATATAGCAAAATTTTCCAGTAATAAGTGTAATGAAAAAAACCCAACATGTTAGAGCAGGAACATATTTTTTTTCTTTGTGTTTTCAATAATTTCTAGAAATCCTTTTTCTAACCTCCCCAAGACACAATAACTTGGTTTATAAATTGGCAGTGTAGGATTTTATAAAGGCTTGTATTGTTTTTTAAATCTTAACCGGGTAGCAAATAATAATAAAAAACCCCCAACCCTCCTCCATTACTACTTGCCTTTCCTTTTCTGTTTTGGATTTCTTCCTTCTTTGCCGTTTGTCTGTAATCCATAAATCAGTGTGCTAGTGTTTCTACTGCTTCAGCTGTTTTAAGCATCTTCTTTTATTATTTCTATTTTGTTCATCTCTGTCTTTTAATTGTTACAGTGCACTGCTGGTACTTCACAAAATAGCTTAGCAATATGTGAAGAAGATGCTTTCCTCTGTGCTTCTCTGTTACACACAGAGAAGTTCCTTGAGATGTCAGTGCCCTATGTAGCCTAGTTTTCATGTTAGTTTGTAGCATGCAGCTTGTTAAATAATGAATCTAGTTTGTTTTAAAACAAAAAAGGTTGGTTGACTTATTGAGGTGGTTTTTGAGTAATATACTACAATAAATAGACTTTTTAAAAATGTGTATGTGTGTGTGTGTGTTTATATGTAAGTATAAAAAAGGAACCCTAGACTGGGTGGTTAAGACTGAAGTATCTGAACTGACACTATCCTTGTAATCTCCTGGTCTCATTTAAAACTTGCATTTTAGTGTTTTTAGTTGCAAAGAGCTTTACAAAGTAATTTTTTTTGTAAAGAAATTAAACATCACAGGTAGTCCTCCTTTGAATTGCTATATTTACTGATGCCCTTATGGTGAGCATCAGTTAGTCAAGAAGGCTCATCTGTAAAAGCAGACAACTGTATTTTCTGTAGTCCTTGTTTAATTGGAGAACTTTGAAGTTGCTGCTGTTGCTTTTCTCTGCAATCAAGTTCAAAGGAATATTTTTTCTGAAGGGGATTTGCATCGTGAGATCATGCAGTACTGCAGAACAGATAAGAAAACTCCCAGGGGTTTTCACAGTATTTTGAATGAGTGTAGTATTGTAATAACTCTCAGAGTGTGGAGACAGACTGCAGTTGTTTTGCTATTTTTTAGCAGAAAATATAGATCTGGAATTTATATGAAAGACTAAATTGTTGGCAACTCACTGTTTGTGTTGGTCGGACTGAACAGAGACTGTTACTCTATGGCTGAGAACTATGAGGTTGAAATGCTTTCCTCTGAATTAACTTACATTATCATCAGCCTCTTTTTTCCCAAACTGTACTGCTCCTATTAGTATGAAACAGATTCCGATGCCTAAGCCTGCTTTATCTCTTAAATCTGCAGCAATCAAAGAGTGCAAAATATCTTTGTATTGCGGTTGGAAGAGTAACCTGCCTTTCTCAAACTCCTTTGAAAAGTTGTTTATGGATTATATGAGTAATTCCTTCTCCATGTTTCAGTGCTGCAGGATTTCTTTCCTTAATTTCCAGCTGGATGATGGCTGGCTGATGCCTGAGGCTCCTGACATTCTGTACTTTTCCTTTTTCATTATAACTCCTTTTAAAATACAAGATAATGCTTAATTTTTTGGATAACTAGATATTCTCCAGAATATTATCTACAATATTTTCCAGAAATAGTCTTGCTTTTAGAGATACTGGGCCCTTGGCTTGGATTCAGTTGTATCTTTTCCTCCTGTTAATTGATCTCACTCCATCTCCATTGTGTCTTGCTTCCAGTAGCTCTAAGTGGTGATGCTTTTAGCCACTCTTTTAGACCACACTTGCCAGATGGCATAGCAAGGCATCACTGTAGGTGTGTTTGGTGCAGTCTTCCCAGCTTCCATCTAGACATGACTTACATCATTAGTTTCTAAGGAGGCATTTGTATTCCAGCCTGAGATCAGTAATGTTCCCCAGATCCTGCAGAGTCTCTCAACCAGTATCATCAATCACCATGGCTAAACAAGAAAAAGGACAGCCAAGAAAACTCTGCTCAGTGGACATTGCACATAACAGTTGTGTTGGGGAAATTGAGACTTAAAAAAAATACAGGCTTAAACAGAAGCTGGTAACAGAGGCAGATGTTTCTCATTTCATTAGTAATTTGAAGCTTAAGTGAACTAATTTGTCTGTGGCACTTAATCATCACTGTGTCCTTCTGTCAATGCCCATTCTGTTATCAGGAGACCTTGCTTCCTGAACTTTCTCTCACTTGCCTAATTGTCAAATTTAGCTCAGATTTGACACGCTGCATGGCCTACAGTAACATCACCATGCTAATAAGACGAAAAATTTGCTCACTGCTCAAAGAAATTTGAAAATATTTTGAAGTTTGTAAGTGTTAAATAGCAAGTTTTCCTTTGCTTCAAATATTTCCTTATTTTCTCAATTCTAGTTTAGAATGTATTAGAGGTTAATACATTACAATTTTCACTTTCAAAAAGTAAGACTGATAAATAAAAGACTGCAGAAAATACATTACCTTAAAACCCATAAAACTAGGCCACTTCTAATAAGTTCATTTGCAATAATGCTCCTGTTAGCATACCAGAGTGGATCTCAAATTGAACATTATACTTAAGATAGTTATAAAACTTCTTCCCCCCTAAATCCACCTTTTCTTGTTGTTTTGGAAGGTCATGTGTTCGGTTAATATCTCGAGTTCGGAAGTAAATATTTTAAATGCAAGTCAAATATAGCATTTGGCATGGCTTTTTTTTGGTTTTGTTCCAAATAATTTTGATAGACTAATATAGTTACTTAAATACAGTAAATGCAACTGCCATTTAAAAGTTTTTCTTTTTTAATTAGGTTTAATGTTTCTCATACTCTTCCAGTCATTCTTCAGTCTAGAGAATTTCTACAGAGATTTCCAGTAAGAACTTCCCTCTTCCAGTGCATCTGGCAGCTTCTGTTTTCTCAGAGGGGGATGCTTGCTGGAGACTGCTCAAAAGAGATCACTAACAAAAGCAGTTTTTTCCATCTCTCATGGGATTAACCCATCATCTTTGCTTTCTGACTGCATGAGTCAGCTTTTGGCCCTCATTCCCTCTTGTTAGAAATGCTGGGAATTGGTGGCTGCTTCAGACAGGACATTTCTGTCTGATTAACTGAATGGAATTGGACTGGGTGTGTTTTGGCAATTTAAGTGTTGAAAGGAAGGTTTTGCATATCTTGAAATGTGAAAATGTAAACTGGTATAAGATATGGTTAAAACTTGATCCAAAACAGATTGATTCGATCTAAATGCGCAGATAAGGGCATCTAAGAAAGTGCAGTGACACTCTTGGAGGAAGAGATAAATAGCAATTTTAAGTTCAGTCATTAATAAAGAAGTATTCTTGATGTCATCTAATATACTCTCTACATGTACAGTGGTTAATTTGGACTGTGTTTACCATCCCTGGTGCATACTTCAAATTATATGGATTTTCAAGTAGATTTTTCTCAATAACTTTACTAAAGGAAAGATCAAAAGGTGAGCTTCCGTTAATAAGTCAACCTAATGCTGCAGTCTAGAGTCTTCCAGTATATTCAGTATGTTACTGGCATTAGCCTAATAGGTGCAGATGCCTCTACATGATTTACTAAAATTCTGTCTGTTACTGAAAAATAGTCTCATTAGCTGGTGCTATGGGGAGAGATCTATGAATATAGTGAAGCCTGCTGCAAGTAATTTAGAAGGCACAATTTCTTTCATTTATTATGAAACCTTAGTATATGCAGATGCAAATGCTACAGTTGCCAAAAATTGAAAAACAGTTGTTAAATAAAAGATGCTGTGGAGGAGAAGGGAAGACTCCTTTCCCAATGTAAAAATATGACACACCCTCCCCACCTCATTTGAACTGGGATTTCAAGAGCAGTTCTGGAGGTTCCTGCTTCTGTATTGGTTTAAGACCATAACTCAAGTCAATAATTCTGAGCAAGTACCAAATGATGCAAAAGACAATGTCATTTACCAAAAAACCCATTTGGCATGATTAACTCAAATATGGTTTTTATGTTTTGGATCACAGAACCGTGCAATCTTTTTACATTAACAGTATCCTCTATATTTGAGGTTTATAAATTACAACATCAAGCAACTTATAGCAATGAAAAGTTTTGTATTCAAAAATGCATCTTTGCTGCAAATGTAGTTTATGTTCAATAGGACCAATATAGATCTATTGTGACTATATTAAGGTATGCACAAATGTGGTAATGATTATTACTGCTTTTAAATAAGAGAAAATAATCTGGAGATACTTTTAGGTTCTTACAATGACAAATGTACATTTCAGTGACCACTTATATCAGCAACTGATGCTAGTCCATGTCAGTATATGCTGCTTCCCATTGATAGCCAGTGCGCTTTAAAGGACATTTTATTTCTTTTTCACAGTAGTAGAGTGCAGTTATGGTACAGCTGATTGCAGACAGTTTCTGCATCATATATTCAATTATTCCATTTCAAATACCAAAGAGGATTTTTTTTTCCGAAATAGAAGTACATGACAGGGAAACAGTAGTTTTAAAGGTTAGAAGTTCAAATCTTAGCTCTTGCAGCAAAATGCTTTTCTATTTTTTTCCATTATCTGCCTGGAAAACAACACTGTTTCCACTTGTAATTTTTAAGTAAGTTTAATTGAACTATGCCTAATAGGTAAAAAAATTTCAAAAATAGTTAGACTAAGCTTAATCTGGTTAGGCTGTTAATTATCAGCAGGATTAACTTTAAGTAAAGCAAGATACCTTTAAAAAGATATGTGAATAATGAAAGCAGTAATAGCAGTCTCAGGAATGATTGAGATGATTTTCTATAAACAAGGTGTTAATTTAACCTCAAATATGTTTTTGGGATGTAGCCTCTAAAATTGATAAAGGACTTTGTAAGAGTTATCCCATTAATCCTCTTCAGAATCAGTAGGTTTTTACAATAGATTGAAAGCATATGTTTCTTATTTAAAAATAGCAATAATTACTTAATATTTTGCATATTCAGGAATATTGCATGAAAATGAATCCTCACAACTTGTGCTAATCACATCTCAAATAATATTGTGATGGGTTTCTGCCTTTCAATCACTTCAGATATGTGCTAGGTTGATGTACTTTTTCAACAAGAATTAGCTTTTCCAGTTGAAATACTAAAAGTCAGACAGTCAAGTTAACCCATAGACTATGCCCAGCAGAAGTTGTTTGGTCACTTTTGTTATGAAGAATAGCGCAGATGCTATCAATACAATTATTTTGTTTATAGACTGAAGGTCTGACAGCTGAATTTTATTGATTTGATATCTAACTGTTGGTGGTTCTGATCTTCTTTTCCAGCACTTGTGTTGTGTACTCACCTTTAGTACCTTAAAAACACTGGGTTGCATTTTTTGGAAGATTCAACGTACCTACTTTTTAGTCATTAATTTACAATACTCAGTTCCTGTAATGCAGTGATAAATGAGGATTTTATTGTTGCAGTTGCTTCAGCAGCTTTTTCCACACAAGATCCCCATTTTCATTAAAGCTGCCATACCATGGACTGTGTTTTATGTCAATCTGTTGAAGGTGAAAAGTAGCTTAGGCTGATTATTGGTGTTTCTAAATGTGTTCAAGCCTTGGTCTACATGGGCTTTGAATTAGAAAGCAGTACCAATTTTGCATTTTTCATGCATTTTTGAAGGATTTTTTTTTATACTGCTGCTGTTCCCATGGATTTTTGCAAGAAGATATTTTGAAAGCCATTTAAAAAAAAATAAAATTAAAAATAATCTTAATGGTGTTTTAGACAAGGCCGGTTACTTATCTAGGCATCCAAAACATCAGCTGATGGTGACATGGGAAACACAGTGTTTATTGGTTGATGTTTATGCAGCATGACCATGCATATCAGCATGACCATCTTTTCCATCCTGGATAAAAGAAAGCAACGATCAAAAGGGTTGTGTGCGTTCAGTGACTGTTGACTTTTAGCAAATTAATAGTACGATGTCATGCAATACTTGCAAAAGTATCAAAATGTAAATTAAATGCAAGAGGAAATTGCAAAAAACCTGCAAAATGTCCTGTCTTCTAAGGGTCAGGGTAGCAAGTGGGTTCTATGGCTTGTTTTTTTTTTTTCAGAATGTGATTGTTGAAAGGTATGCATCTTAATAAATGACATTTTTGTCTGGTAGGTTTTGCTGATTTCTTCCTTTGGAGTCCTTTGTCTTGATACTAGAAATTTTTTTGACCAATTTTGCTTTCTTTTATAAGTCTTCCACCATAACATCAGTCTCTTCAGCCATACTAAAAATAAACCTGAATTTAGTACCCAAGCCTTCTTAAGCATCTTATTCCTTCATTTCATTATTTAATAAAAGTAGCAACAGTAGTGATTCTTCCACAGAAGAAGATACCAAGGTGGTAATTAATGGCAGTAGCCAAATTGTTCTTGTTTGGTATAGCTGAGTCTTAAGGATCAGGGACTGACCTAAGATATCACAAGATCTCGCAACAAAACGATGTCAAGCACTAAGAAGAAGCGGGTGTCATTCACACTTCTGTGTCCTCTCTCCTTCATTTCTTTTCTGCATACCTTCAACCAGTGCCTTGTTTAACTTTGCCAAGCTGATGTGATTGTGTGGAGTTTGGGTGTTGTGTTTTCATTCTGTTTTGGAACAGGCTGAGGTGTAAATTGTTAGATGAGCTTTTCTGGTGGACTTTTATCCTGATACCCTCATCCACACTGACCATTAGTTTTCATTTGTAATTATAGAGTAAAATGTTCCATAATTGCATGTTTTCCTGACATTATTGCTTTCTAGTGCAAAAGCTGGTATAAACACTTTCTTTTCTTGACAACTAGAAGTGCTTTTTTATTATTACTACTCGAACACATCTGAGATCAGTACAGCTTTTCTCCACTTTTTTGTTCTTTTAAAAGATATTAAAAGGCAACAGCTAAAATAGGTATAAAATCTTCTGAAATCACAAACCATCTCTAAGTGTGCTTCATAAAATAATGATGGCCTTCTTTTTTGTCTAAAAATGGTTCTGATTCTTCCTTCATTCCTTTTAGCTGTTTCACTAATACTGTTATAATAAGTAATAACAAAGCCAAACTGATTTTAGATATGCAAGTACTTGACTTGCCATTTTCTTCACTAGCAAAATAATGTACTTAATGAGGAAAAAAAAACTTTTGACCTTTCATTGAGATCACCAAAGTGATTACTTAAAAAGAAAATAGAGAGGAAAAAAAAGAAAGAGGGTATAGTGATTTTTATTTAATGAATGTAGCTCCTTTATGGGAGGCTGACCTTTGTAGGTTTGCTAAGATTCTTCTTGCTTAGACTCAGCTGTAGGAAATGCAAATGTTAATGTCCATCTCTTTGCAGCAACTGCTTTAAGCTCTATTTTATGTAAGTTTTAAGACCAGTTTATCATTGCACAAAACTTGAGATGTGAGATTTGTTTGAAGAAAAGGTGACTGGTTGTAGGACTGCTGGTGCTTGAATTAACAAAAGTAACTGTTGTACTCCCTTCATTTGGAGTATGCTTTCCTGATGCTTTGTTTGTATGAAGGTAACACCCATATTTTGTACAAGGCCACTTGGCAACTTTCCAGAAGCTGGAAGAATTTCATAGCCAAGCAAGAGATTATCTGCATGTCCCAGAACCGAAATCATTACTGAGTAGGGGTAGTGAGAGTCTTTGTCCGGAAAAGAGGTCTTTGGTTGCTACAGCCCTCAGGCATGGATCTTAGCTCAAGTGTAGTAGCAAGCACTTTTGGTTTTGGGGGGTGCCTGTGGCACATCACTTGAGAAAGGCATTTCCTGCCTTAGCATATAGTAACCATGTCTCAATAAAGAAGTGGCCTGTTGGGCTGCTGTAATGTAACTGGAGCACTGGCAGTCCAGGCTGAAATAGAGATGACTGGTGGAAAAAGTGCCTGCAGGACAAGAAGTTAAAGAATATTCAGTCTTCTGTCACTAACGAAGGCTGCAAGAACATGAGCAGAACTCCCATCAGGGCTCAGGGAAGCCATGTGGAAGTTTAACTTGAGACACATTTATCGGGAGCCACGCATCACTGGGTCCACCTTTGCTTCAAATGAGCTCGTCTGCAGATGAAATAAAACTTCATAAATTCCTCTTTTGGCAGAATTAAGAGCTCATTGACCCTGTCAGAGCATGGAATTTCAAACTTACTGCTTAGACCACCAAACTTTTTCCCCTTTCACTGAAATACGGTTGTGTGGTTGCAGGTGACATTATAGAATAGAGCTTAATGAAGGAGAAGAACTGTTCGAGCTCAGCTTCCCTTTCTCCTTTTCCCGCTGCTCAAGGTGATTTTAAAATGTCTTTTTTAGTATGCTGCGTAATGGACAAGGCAGCAATTATTCCTTGTCAAATTTATGGTTACTTGATTATTTACATCAGTTAAAAGAAGCCAAAATCAATGGGAGCTCTTTTGTGCTAACAGTGGAACTTCATTTTATCCCTGTCAGAGACCTAATTTGCCTCAGCAACTGCTGTTGTCAAGGCCAGGCAGAGCCTCTTTCTCTGAAGACCTTAGACCAAAATTGCTAACGCTGCTCTCCTCTCTGCTGTGCTAGACAGACAGAAAGGAGTCACATAGAGAAAACTAGCTTTAAAAATTTACTACTCATGAATGAAGTATGTTATTTTCTGGTCCTCTGTAAGATAGCTCCGTCTCTACACAACTGTATGGGATTTAAAGTTGAACATTTTAAATTCTTTGTCTCTCTTGAGTCCTGCTTCTGAGAAATCAGTGTTTTCATATTTCCATCACTGTTCTTGTTTCCTGCTACTCTGTAGAAGTCTGCCGTACATGTTAAGCTTTACAGATGAAAGGTCCATCTTAAAGGTATTTTGCTTTTCCTGAGGAAGCTGAATTATGTTTTGTTCTGTGAATGCTGTGTGGAAATACCACAGTTCACCAATTCTGTCCGCTTATAATGTAGGTCAGAATGAAAGACTGTTAGTGAGTGTGTCTGACAGTGTGACCTACAAACTACTTAAATTATTTATATTTAAAAATGACTGACCATGATGCTAGTTTTTTTTTTCTGTGTAGCTTGGCTTGAACTACCCCATGTTGTCATAATTTCAGTAGGACCCTGATATGAGCTCAGAACATCTTCATTCAGTCTCAAATTCACGTGTTCCTTAACCTGTGATAGCTGGAGCCACCACAGTCCTCACTCTTTAAGGGGGCAGTGAGATCAGAAAATACAGCTTTTTATCAAGTACTGGAGAAAAATGTACAACCCATTACAGGGGTCAGATTCCTTTGGCAGATGTTAGGCTGCAGTAATAATAGTGAAGGCTTCTTTGGTTTTGGAAGCGTCTGACACAATAGAAAAAAGCATTTGCCATTTGCAGTGGCTTTTTGGAGCTATAGAATATCATTCTTTGATGGGCTTCATTTTCTTGTGGGTGGGCTTTCACATGCGTTTCCTTTAGCTTTTGTTGTATTAACACTAGGCTTTGCTGAAATGCTTATTGCCTTTAAGATCCTTGGTCTCAAGGACAGTTGCAAGTACTCGGCACCCTTGAAGGATGATGATCTGGGGTTGTTTTTTAACAAATCTGCACCTTTACAAATCTGTTTGCTTTTTGCATACCCTCTTTTTATGTGTGGGTGAGGAGCACAGTGTGTGCACAAACAAGTGGATATTATTGAGGAATATCAGAGAGCAGTTTGGAGTTGGTCTGTGATAACAGCACCTATGGGAAATGCCGACAGCTTGAAGAACCTATTCAAAGCTGTTATGTCTGAATATCCCTTGCTTGCTTTTCAAGGAAACAGTGGCTAAGTGTGAATGGTCATAATTTTCATCTTGCATTAGTAAGCATACAGTCTGAGGGTTGGTTTTTCTCTATTATTTTTCTTAAAGTAACCAGAGAGCAATAATATAGCTTAATATGTTGGACAAGTCACTGCCATTAACATAATGTATTCTTATAAGTGATTGCAGGACAAGCAAAATGGGATAAAGAAGGGTTTTAGAAAGAAATGCAGCTTTCCATTTGCCTCATTCTTTCTGCTCTGAAATTTTTACAGCTTGATTATACTAAATATACCGAAGACATAGGACTGGATAGGCTTTGGGTTTTTGCATTTTTTTCTTCTTCCTGGTGTTTCTTCATTTTGCATATTTTACACTGAGTTACCTTTTGCCATGTTGAATCTTTTTCACGTTATCACTGAATGGCTGATTAGGCACAAACTTCTCAAGTGGAAACTCTAGCACCAGAATAGACCTGTTCTGGGAATACACATGGCTCTGGACAATTCAGTTCTTCGCCTTCATCCAAGTGCATGCCACAGGTGGGGGAAATGCAAGAGGCAGGTCCATTTTAGTACTTATTTATTCCTTAATAGAAATTATTGTTCTGTTGTGGTTTTGCTTTGTGTGCTTCTTCTCCCCCTTCTTCCCACACTGGGGCTTTAAACATGCAGAAAGGCCAACAGCATTTGATCCTGCCTGGATCAAACACTAGTGCACTTATCATGGACTGGTACATTTCTTCTTTAGCAGCATGACTGCCAAGTGTATTTTTTCTTGCTCAAACCTACAGTTAAACAGTTTCTATCTGAATCGTCAGTAAGTGCTAATCTTTCTCTAAGTTTTCAGAGTTTCAGCTTTTTTTTAAAACACAGTATGAATGAATGTAAGCAGTAGATATTTTTTAAATTCTCTCCTCAACTTTTCCTGCATGCTGAACAAAACTTTTTCAGTGCTAGTTAGTTTTTTTGTAACATTCCAAAGAACAAAACTACTTTCAAGTAATTACTACCTAATTAAAAGCCAAGGTAGGTTGGGTTGCAAATGCTGTAAGGTGACCCAGAGCTCTTGTGTCCTTCCAAAGCTGACTCTAACCTTCATTCTATGCTTTTCTGTACAAATCTTCAGCTTCTTTCCTCCAGCACACACTTGGGCGCTCCTGAATAGTGGGTGGAGTCCTTGACTTAAATGAGAGTTAAATGAGAATAAAAGCTTACAATAGTTAGGTGTAAACGGAGATTCTAAGCAATCTTAAACAATGAATGCTCTGCTTGAATAAATTTGAAAAACCTACTTGTTTCTTGTAAAATAACTAGTAATAAAATGGGGCTTGAAGTGCCTTAGGCATATGGTATTTAAAGAAGATTCTTGTTCAAGAAAGGGCTAAAGCTGTGGTTATGGATAATGCAGTTTACATTTTATTTCAAGAGTAAAGATTATATTATCATAATTTCAATTGTAAGTGCTCTTTACTTTTGTCGACAGGCCTCTGATAAGATCTCTATATGAGCCTCTCAGTTGTCGAAATGCCACAGCAGACAGAAAGATAATAAACCTTCTGTGAGGAAATTTGGTTCAGTGCTTAATAACTTTTGTCAGATGGGATATTTAAAAGAAAATGCGTGCTTCCAGCAGTAGCACAGAAATGCAGCAGCAAGTTCCAAGTCCCTCTGTGTGAGCGTGTGAGCCCTCGACAACCTCCATTCTTGTACGCATGTCTGTTCCCCCGAGCACCTTATGTGCCACTGAAAAAAAATCAGACTGAAAGGCTGCACAGTATATTGAAAGGTAAACATAAAGTAAAAAAGAAGTAAACAAAAAATCATTTTTTGCTAGTTTGACACCTAAATAAGCAAACACAAATTTGCTACCAGCAATAGCATATAGCAACTTTAAAAGAGACTGGGTAGGAACTGTATGGTATGGTGCATCTGTATGGAAGGTGCATCTAAATGGGTGTTTCTTACTGAGACTACATTCATTTCTCACTCTAGTAAATGCTGGAAATCATTTTCAGAGACCAAATTCTTGAACAATTAAAAAACAAACAGAGAAAAACCCAACCAAACCACAAAAGAGAGGGAGTGGAAAGCAAAACAAGCTCTCTAAAGCAAAGATGATAGGCAAGTCACTCAGGTATTGCAATGAGCAGTTCTCGCTGTGGGAGATATCAGAATGACTAGCAGCACGATGTGAAAGACCAGAGCATATGGTATTCCCTTGGAAGTCCTTAGATAATGGTTGTAAGCTTTAATGTGGGGACAAGACTTAAAATTCAGCAACAAGAAAACATACCATGTCTGGTTCCCTTGGTGCCTCTTGAAAAGTGTAGTGTTTTATTTACTGTTCTTAAATTTTAAGGTCTTTGGATGAGGCTTGTCTTTTCTTTCTGTAGTGTTTTGTAACTGCCTTAGAAACTAATTTTCAAACAGAAACAAAGGCATTTTTAACAGGATCTGTGCAATCTGGACTTTATTCTTTAACCTGAGGTGTTGCATTACAGGGTTGGTTTTTTTTTTCATTTTGCCTCACTCATTAAAGCAGGTTTAATTCATTTCTGATTACATGGGTGTATAAAAAGGTATGAATAGCAGAACTGTCACTCCTGCATGTGGAAATCTCTCTCATGTTTCCTCCATATGTTTGAGTTCTAGACAATGAACATGAGAATGATGTTTCCCATTCTTGTGCCCACTACAAAATAAAATATTTTCATTTCTTAAGAGCATTGAGCATTTGCAGTCTTTGATCAGAGCTTAGATTTTTTAGGCTTTTTACATTAGCTGTAACTTACTGATTTATTGAGAACTTACGTAACTTCTTCAGTTAAAAAATGTTCTCTTTATGTGGTCAGTGGAGATGGGGTAAAGAAATTAGGTATGATGTAAAGCAGAGAGGCTAAATAAGAAAAATCCAATTACTTTAGAAGTTCAGAAACAGAAAACCCAGTGAATCCTAAAGCCTCTAATAGCTGCCTTCTAGCCTAATATCCTTCTTCTGATGCACAAAATAGATTAAGTTCTGCTTGATAGTCCTTGAACACACAAAAAATATAGTCAGTTTGTTTGCGTGTTAACCATGTTTAAAAAAAAATTAAAAATTAAGTGTCACTTGCATTATCTGATGATTTTTAAAAGCTGTTTGTGCTGCCAAACAACTAATATCAGGATGCATTTACTTAGTCATTGTGGCTTGTCATAAGTCAACCCTATAATGCATATTTATGACTATTTACTTTAAAGCTAATAAAGCTTTTATGAATAAATCTTTCAAGATTCTTTTAGTTCTTTACTAACATAGATTACTATTAGGATTGTCTTCTACTCCCTTAGCTTTCTACCCTGCTTTTAAGATTCTGATGCTGAAGAAGATGATGAGTAAAAAATCAAGAGATAATAAATGAACCGGAACATGTTCTGTAGTTAGAAAGTATAAGTGTATTTGTTATGAGGGTGTTTAGACTATAAGATCATCTTCAAGTTTGAAGTGATGTGTATGAGCTTTTGTGACCAAAGATCAAATGTGAATTTCTTAGAAATTATAATTTTTTTATTTCTTGAACTGTCTCTTTAATTCTGACAGAATATTTGAAGTGCTGTAGTGATTTTGTGCATTGCGTCTCTAGAGCCAAATGTCACTGCAGTGCACATTGCATTTATAGTGTCAAATCTAACTTCAGCAGTGGTTTGGAGTGAGGGCATGAGGTGGCTTTCTTGTTCCAAAAGGGCTTGTTGCAGAAAGGATGAAACAAAGTTCCCAAGGAGATATAAACACTTTCTGACTGATCAGAGGTGCTCTGTGATTTCATTTTCTGGCTCATGGTGATGCAGCAGTTTTATGTCCCGATTGGTGGCAACTTGATTAATGGAATTTAGCTTAACTGTTCTCCTTGTCGGTGAAACATTTACTGAATTTAGTAATAACCAGATGAGTTGTTTCCTCTTTATAGTGCCTAATCTTGAGAGAGGGTTCTTCTGAGATAAAGATGATTGACAGCATTCATTTAGGTGTATAATGGACACAGTGTAGATCAAAACGTAAATGAGACACAGCTACATGCTAGGAAACTAAATGGAATATAAAGTCAAGTTAGCTGAAAATGCTTGAGATTTCAGTTCTCCTTAGTTTTTTTAACTGTATTTCTCTGTAATCCTTGATAGCTATGCAAACTTATTACTGTGTCCAAATTCTTTCCAGGACAAAGTAGAGATGACGGGTGTCACTGCCAGAGCAGTCACTGGGAGCTTACTCCAGGGAAAAAATGTCAGATATGCTTAATAAGATAAAGTTCAAAAAGGAGAAAATAGCAGGTATGAGTGTACTGGGCTCAATTATGCCTCCCCTGTAGCAGAACTGTCATAGGTGTAGGAAGTGGTATGCTGGGGAGTGCGGGTGCCTGGAGGCAATTATGAACTTGGGAAGCATAAGCCTGCCAGGTACTGGGGAATGGGCAGCTGAGCAGAGAAAAGGATCTGCTATAACTTTTAAAAGACACAGTAAATCTTCTTCCTTACTTGTCCTGTGTTTCGGAGGAAGGTGGTTTCTTACCTTTTCATCCCCTATTTAGAAGTGCTTGCTGTGAACAGATGTGGGCTTTCAGGCAGCAGCCCCTACAGCACTGTGTGACTTGCATGCAGGAGTTGTGGAAATTCAATTCCCTGCACTCTTGTCCCTCTTCTACACCGGACGTGGTACATTCTCCCATTTTTACCCACTTTGCACAGCTACCTTGAAGCACCTCACTTCAGAAAAAACACAACAACATCTGAGAGGGTTACTTTCTGAAACTTTGAATTGCTCTTGTTCTCCCTTATAAGGTGTTGCTAAGCAAAGATTAGGTGTACTTGGCAGCTTCAGTGCTATCATTTACACACTAGAGGTGATAAAAAGGAATATCATTTATTTGTTTAAATTATTAACTACAGAGTTGGCTCAGGGGATCGTTACACAGATAGTGAAAAGAATGAATACTTTTTCTGAGCTATAACGTTTAAACCCTAATCTTATGGTGAGTTTTTAGGATTTAATCTCATGGTTTGAAAATTTATCTAGATGAAGATAGGGTTGTCCTATGGTATCAGTCATAAGGCTTTTAAAATAAACTGTCCATCAGATACTACTTTCTCTTTTATCTGCTCACAGCAAGAAGTACACTTCAGTTTGATTGGTGAGAACTTGTGTGCTGCTGCTTTGATACAGTAGCCACAGCACAAAAAAAATTAAATGTTAGTGGAACTTCCCTGTAGTCCAGGGTCATTGATCTCCTCAAAGTGAACTTTGAAGACAAACAAAAACTCCACCTTTTGAGTAAATTAGAATGGTATACTTTGGTATTTCTTGCCAGATTAGGAGAATGACCACCTGTGGTTTGATAGAACTGTTTAGTAGATATCAATTTGCTATATTCACAAGAGTAATTTTCTTATGGCTGTTTTACTATGGCATGTTAAAGTTAATTCAAAAGCATATTTATTTATAAATATTATAAGGAATTATACTCTTTTTAAATGCAGAAGATCATCTTACTAATGGTTATGCTAGAAATTCAAAATGCATTTGTTTTTATGTAGCAAATGCCTGGCCAGTATTCAAATATAGAAGTAAAAGTCCATGGCTGAAAAGCTTACAGTGAAGCAAATTTTAATGGCTGAGATTAAAGCTTGGATTGGACAGGGAGAGTCCAATTCCCAGTGGATTTTAAAACAACAACAACAAAAAACAAAAACAAAAAACAAAAAACAAACACAAAAACCCACCGCTAACTTGATCCAGGTAATACATCTTCTTGCAAGATAAAGCCACTTAGTTAACTGAGAATGTAAACCAAGATATACTGTAATAGAGCATAAAATAATACACAGGCAGACTGAGTTAAAAGGTTGTGCTTGGGTACTTAAAATGTGGCAAAATGATAAATTCTGCAGTCTGTCATGGCACTATACCTTTGTAGGTACTTGAGTCTAATGCCATTGCTTAGAAGTAAAGTAGGAAGGCGCTGCAATATTCAAATGAGTTTTTGATCCACAGATTTTGAGTTAGTGTTGTAGAATTTAAGATGCTCTGACAATCATTTATGATGAACTCTGAAGTTAAAATATGATTTTCATGATCATTCCACTATTTGGATTGAGTACTTTTCTAAAAACTACTAAATTAATCAACTTTTCATTGGTCAGTTTTAGTATGTTGAGAGATGGGTATCCTTTACCAAGTAATAAATATATAAACAAGCCTTTCTTCTTGTAGCAAATTATTTAAAAGGCGTTTATTTAATTGCCCCATGTATTATGGATGGATTTCATGAGGTTCTTCTCAGACTAAGCTGTCAGGGAGCTAGAAACGTCTCATCACAGTCAAGAAAACTTTAAAGAAAAATCTATTTTCAGGTTGGGCTAAATTATTAAAAGTCCCATGTTTTTAACTTGGGAAACTGGATGTTTACTCTGAGTGGAGGTTAACACAGCCTCTGGAATCTTTTCCTTGGCTTGGTTGCTTTGGCAGTCTGTCAGGTTACATTACTGCTAGTCTAACACTCTGTTTTATGTTTCACCCTTTTTAATAAAAATTCTAATAAGTAGATCTAAGACAACTTGATTTTGTTTCTGTGCAAAAAGAGCAGAGTTAGAGATGCTATAAAAGTCAGACATACCATGAGATGCCTCGTGGCTTGCTGATTTTTCCAGTATGATGATTGCAAGCAACTGCAACACATGGCTCCAGCAAGGTTGGTCCTACACTAAGGCTCGCTATCAATCAAACCCAGTACCAGGGTTTTACTAAGGAGTTGCTTGAGTGATTTGGCTTCTGGGAGAGGATATCAGCAAGGCTGTGCTGGAAATGCTCTCCTTAGTAAAACCCTGGTACTGGGTTTGATTGATAGCGAGCCTTAGTGTAGGACCAACCTTGCTGGAGCCATGTGTTAACTCTGTATTGTCAGTGCAGGAGAGGGCAGCTCTCCCTCCTGGTCTGATCATATTGACACCAAGTATTTTGCAAAACAGGAGAAAATACCACAGTGCTTTTGAACACGTGAATTTTTTGTGTTCTGGCCTGAAGCTGTGTGTCTTGAGTTGAAACCAGGATGTGTTGACTTGCTGTAACCACCCATTGACCTCTGTGTCCTTTACATCTGAGTAGCACAAGGGAACACTATTCTTTTAATCTTTTTGTCATTGTTACTCATTGCTGTGAGTCACATAAGATATACGTATACTCTGTGTATAGACAACCTGGTTCATTCACTCTTGACTTTCTTGGTGCTGTTTATTTTTCTCCTTTTCTTGTAGAAAAAACTTTTTTATCCTTTCTTTAGTTTGTATTCCAAAGTCAAATTGTGCTTAGAATGACAGTTTTCTTGTATTTTTTGCACATCATTTCAAGTATGAAGCACATTCTTTATAGTGTCTTTGCACTTAATCTTGTTTTGCGGATTAAAGTCTGAAAGACCTTTATCTTTTCTGACGTTAGACTTAAGATGTGTGTGTAAGATGATCTCCAAGCTCATCGGATATTTTTCCTTCCAGAGGCAATGGAATAACATTTTTTTTCTTTTTCCTTGCCTAGTTTTGCTTTCATTGGTTCTGCTGGTTCACTTGTTTGCAGTAGTGTAACACTCAGTTACTTCTGGATTTATGCTTCATAAAAAGTAGAAGTTTTTTAATTGAGTCTTTACAGTTTTTAGGTGTACAATTATGCTATTAGTTTTATAAACCCTGCATTAAGTGTCTTGCTAAATGATGAAGCCCTTAAGCCTGGATTTGCAGGGTGTGCAGTTCAGAACCCACCCCGAAAAACAGTTGTTAACAAATGTGATCGTAGCTGTGTGTCACAGGATGCTATGCTGACCTTCCTTTTTCTACCATTGGTAAAAGTGCTTTTCTATTGACGGTCCTTGCGTTTTGCAGGCTGCCGTTGGTAGCATTACCAATGGCTATAAAGTGCTGTTAGCTGGTTATATTAATTTTATTCAGTTTTATGATATTACTTAGGATGTAAAAAAAATGCACCAAACTGCTCTAGTACCAAAATGTAACAAGAAGTTTCATTGCGCATGATCTTTTGCAGCAGTACCTTGAACACATCAGTGGTACATTGCTTTCTAGTGTCTTAAATTCTCATTTTTGGATCTTAATATCTCCAAGAGTGTTTTGAAAGGAGGCTTTGTTACAGCACTGTTGGTGTTCTGCTCATTTTCAGCTGAAGATCATGTATTTACATGAGGGCTTACACTGTCAGAATGTGAATATATTTGGACTAACATTCAAGTATATAATCTGTGTGTGATCTGTAGTATTCATTATAAAATTCTATTTTCATTGCCTACAATGGTTGTAGGATTTTTTCTATGGAAAATTATGACAAAGCTGATAAGGAAATTTTTAGTAGCAATAACTAATGTAAAGCTGTCTTAAAATCTATGTTGTATTTCTAGAGCTTGTGATCCAACATTGCCATGTCTACAAAACTGCTGCCTTTGTAGAGGTTATATTAAATATATGTCAATATAAAGTTTATTTCAGTTACTTTGTTTTTCTTCTACAAATTCAGAATTTCTTAAATACTGCATTGAGCTTTCATGTGAAAGGGCCACTGAAAAAGTTGGTTTTCAGTACAGTTTTCAAAGCTGCTTTACTGGAAGTATTGGTCCAATATTTTGTATATGTGTATATCTTTGATTACTTTTTATAGTATTCTGCAAAATGGTACCTATCCACCTCAGAGGGCATTTAAATTTGCATCTGATAGTATTGAAAGATCTAGAATGTATGCTTTTTTGATGACAACAGAAAATTGGGGAACAAATTGTCTAGAAAGGAAGCTTGAGAATAAATATAAAATTAATGTTGCATATTTTGATACAGTCCTGGAGTTATGAAGCTTCATTATAATCCAGCCAGACTCCCATTTTCATTTCTATATGCACTAGTGATTCTGAAGTGGATTTGAATGCTGTTTTCTTCCTGTTTTGCAAGGGTTTTTTTTCTGCAAGAGCAGCAGAAAGAAGCCTTAGTGTGTACGAGAGTCAGGATTGAAACTTTGTGTCTGTCTTGTAGAAGAAAAGAGATTTTCAAATACAGATTGTAGTTAAATGTCTTTCAGGATGCTTTTACTTTCTCGCGCTAATGCATTTTTTTTCCTTCTGTAAGTGGTTAATTTAGGAAAGAACAGTATTTGAACATGACTTTAGATACCGTTGCATTAATAATTGGACCTTTTGCTTCCATAAGCAGTGGAATAAATTCAGATAGTTCGTGCTGACATGTCAGTTGTGCAGTAAAGCTGGTCTACTTCTGCTGCCTTTGTCTGGAAAACTTTTCTCATTGTATTTTGCAAGCACTTCTGCAATTTGTGTAATATGCCCATATAAAACATACAGACAGGTAGATGGCAAAGTATAAATAAAATAAGCAAAAATCCTGCTAATGCCGATACTTTTATTTTCCCCTCCAGAGTTTATTTTTAAAATCTCAACCCATCCTGGCTATATCAATATAACACACTAGCCGAGAAAAATTTTAACGACAGTTTTGAGTTTTGCCATTAGTGACTTTACTGGTACTTCATATGGCAGTGGGGTGAAATAAAAAGAAAGTAAAAGCAGTAGGTGATTCCCAATGTGGTCACAGGAGAAATAGTTGTCACAGGTTTTGCAAGTGATGGTTTGTTGGTTTGGTTTTAATGATGCTTTCTCTGACTTGCTGGCAACTATTACGGAAGCTGTTTTTGGCACTTGAGTAGTGTGTGGTTGTACAGAAAGCATTAGGAGTGGCTTAAATAGGCCTTCACAGGCAGACACGGTTTCCAGTGGGAATGGTTTGAAACACAGTGATTTCCCAGTAGCCACCCTTGGGGTGTCAGGTTTCCTGCGGGCGAGCAGAGGCTCATATGAAAACAATCTGCGTGCGCCAAGCCTGGGCAGCGGGCGTCTGTAGGTTTGGGGAGCACTGGTTGCTTTTACAGCTCCGAAGCCTGTTTAGTCACTAAATTGTCACCTTTCCTTTCCAGAGGAAGGAACAGGGGCGAGTGAGAGGTTTTGGTCCAGGGTTTCTACAGCCATAGGGGTGGCAGTGGTTTTCCAGTGGAGAGGCCTCCAGGAAGGGGGAGTGTGCTTGGCTTCAGAGCAGCACCGGGGCTGCTGGAAGGGAGGATGCTGGTTACAATAATAAACAAATGCTGGCAATAGATTACGACACGGCTGTCAGAGCAGACAGGACCAAAGGAGGAGATCCTCAGCAAAGGCTTCAGAGGTTGCAGCAGGATCCTTTGCTGGAGATTTTTTTTTTTCCTAAACAAAGGAAGTGACTTTTTAGATTTCTTTTAACGGGCCTTGGCTGTTCAGTGGGGCAGCATCCCTTGGGTAGAGGGAAGGGGGCTGGACGTGGCTTGGTTACTGCCATAGCAACACCAGACTGCTGGTGGCCACCTGCGAGGAAGGCAGGCAGAGGAGAGATGGTGTCCTGTCTGGTCACACTGCTGTGTTTCTTAGGCTGAAGTGTGCCTTGTCCCATTTCAACTTCCCTGAAAAGCTGGCTTTTGGTGCTTTCTATAAACAGAAGTTTCTCTGGGGACTTTTTTTTTCTTTTTTTTTTTTTCTTTCTTTCTTGTATTTTTTTTTCCCTTGAATGGAGCAACATAGAAGGACTTTCTCCTCCTCCCTACCCTCTGCATTCATCATATACCAGCAGAGTATAGCTTCTCTTGCCTGGGGTCATTGAGACCAAACTTTGAGCTTGAGGCCTGTGAAGAAGCACTTGGAGCTTGCAGGCCATTGCCAAGGTGAGCTGGAGGCAGTCCTGGCCAGGCGTGGAAACGACAAGATCACCATGGGGCCAGGTTAACCCTGCAAGGAGCTTCACCTGGTGTCAGCTGCTCACCCTCAGGTGCCCAGCCCGTGAGAAGGAGAGGGGACAGGAAGGCTGTGACAATGGTGCTGCATGAACTGCCCCTGGTGGAACACAGCCTGGCAGAGGGGCACGTGCGGGAGCTCTTGGAGAGTTTTCAGATGGTATAGGTGGAAAAAGAAAGAAATCTTTTGCAGGATATAGACCTGGCTTGGAGGACATACCAGGAACATGTGGGCTTTGGGGAATGCTTGACGATGATTGGCCTGAACTTCAGCTTATGTGAGCTGCTGACAAAATTTGAAAAGGTATGATAAGCAGTTTCATATACCTACGCTTTTGAAAAAAATTATGCCTTTGAAAACTGCACAATAAAAAGGGCAGGCTGATGTTAAGCTTAGGTTTTCTGTGTTGCTGTTAGAGTCCTCATGTGACCTCTGTTTGACTGCCTCTCAAATGTGGAAGTCTAATGCTGCTTCTCTTCCCCATTTCAGATCCTACAAGATTTGCTTTAGAGCATGTGCTCTGATTTTTTTTTTTAAATTATTTTTTTCTAAAGGAAATGATCGAAAAGTTTGGACTTTTGAGAAGCCAAGAGCATAAGGGGACTTTCCAGGATGCCTGTGACCTTGCTTCATTATTGTCATAAAGGAAGTGCTCCGCAGTACGCTGTTCAATTTAGTTGAATGTTATCTTAGTCAAATTAGAAGATCTCATGATGGCTTTTATAAGTAGAATTACTTCCAGTAAATGTGCCACTTCTCCTGTAATTTCATTTGTTATTCTGTTATTCAAGCTAGTTACCCTTTCTCTTACAGGACATTTGGTAACAGTAATGCTAAGAGGCTTGGCTTTGCAGAGACTGTTATGATTAGTGAGAGACAGAAGACTGCTCAAAACCAGATTGTTTTCATCTAATTGTCAGCACTTCCAATGAAACCTGGATCGTATGTTTGTAACCATTGTTAGCTTGGCTTTGCATGCTGTATTTTGTTTTGTTTTGTTTTAATAATGCTTCTCCATACAAACTTCCTTTACCCTGTAAGACCAGAGTCTATAACAAAACATAGAGTAGTTTATTTACACATTAAGATAAAACCCATAAATACTGTGTTCACAAAGCAGGAGAGCAGAATGTAAAGCCTGATTCTGTGGTTTTTCTATCCTACAGCTCTAAACTTCAGTATATGTTGTTTATTTGTTTGTTTTTTCTAATACAAATCAGCACAGTAGTATAATGGGTATTACTAAATGAACCTAAACGTCTCAGAAAAGAAAATTAAGCTTGTTTTCTGTGTGTGGGTGTGTGAGTATATAATGTTAATTTCAGAATCATAATGAGCCTGGGTTCTCATAAGACTGTTGTAAACTGGTTTGGATTTCTCAGGTTTTTTAAACTCTTGTATTTTTACTTCCTTACGACAGTAAACTTTGGAGCTAATGAGGCAGATACTGTTCAGCATCCCATCAGTATCCCTGCTCTTTCAGAAATAGCTAATAGTAACAGCAGAAGCATTTGTGACGTGATTTCTTTGTTGTATAGATCACTTTATCCTCTCTTGCTCCCAGTCTGTCAGTGGGCTTCACTCCTCTCTTGTAGTTGCTGCTGGGAGCCTGTAAAGATTAGGACATGTGCTGAACTCTTCGAGGTGCTTCACGATGTGGTTAAGACAGGAGTTTCCAAACCAATGTTTCTGATGTTTTTTGAACCATACAAGCCCAGGCATTTGCAAACTCCAGACTCTTCCCTATGATTTTGAATATTCCAATGTCTTATTTTGTCTCAAGGGAATTGATTGTAGCAATTCTCAACAAAAACAAAACTTAGAGCTCTGCTGTACTTTTTAGCCTGAAATTTACTGTGTCATTTTTTTGTCTGCTGTGCTGAATTTTGCAATGCAACATAGGAGAATTGCTGGAGTGCTTGGTGCTAGAGAAGAAAGCTAGTGTTTCAATTGGTGAACTATTTAGCAAGTTTTCTTCTTTTCTTTTTTTTTTAGCAGTATTCCCCCTTCCTTCTCTGCTTCATCTTTCCATCTTCTGATTCCTCACACACCTATCTTGTTCTTCCTAACTGAGGGTGTTGCTGCCAGTAGAAACAGCATTATGACAGTGATCCTGGCTTGCAAGCTAATTTTGGCTTTCTGAATTCACTAATATATGTTCTGAGGGGAGAATTACGAGCGTTACTGTGCTCGTAATGCAGAAGCCAGATGGCATTCGCAGAGGCTTGCAGGGCACTCCCTTCCTATGCAAAAGCAGAGTCGCATTACACTGGAGTGGGCAGGGACACTCTGGCTTTGTTCAGCTGCAATTATGTGACTGCTGGAATTAGTGTTAACAGATTTATGATGCCCCTCACATGCTGAGTCAATGCCATGCGATGGAGCCACAGAAGTTGTTGGAGGCAGGCTGGTATTCTCAGGCTTCCTAAGTGCACCATCATTCTTGAGATGAGTTGAATCCTTGCCCACACTATATGTCACCTGTTAAGGTACTATCCATTAGGTTTAAGTGTAAGTCAAGACAGCTTTTTGGAAACTTAGTGTCGGTTCAAGGCTTTTGGTAGTACAGGCATTTGAAAATTAGATGTGAAAAATATCCCAAAACTGTTTTTTCCCCAAAAAAAGTTTTTTTTCCTTCCTGAAATATCTGAGAGCTTAAGTACTAATTAAGTTTCTGTCAAATCTAAAGCCAATTGCTTTTGTGAATTGCTTTGATTTTGTAATATAGTTGCAGTGGCTGTAATGATAACCAGTGTGTTTTGTGTATGACACTTTAGAGAGGTTTAATGTCTGTCTGTATACACACTTCTGCAACTGGTGGATTTATGGTAATGGCAATTCTGCCCAAGGCTCTTGCATATGTACAGCATTCTGAATGTGAAGTCATTGTAAACTGATTGCTTAACAGCCGCTGCCACTGCAGGCCTCTGATGCAGCCAATGGGACGAGCCTTTCTAAAATTATGACTGTCCTCTGACACGAGAGGAGAGACTCCCTGGATGAGATCAGTACCCAGACTCTTCAGAGATGTTTCTTTTTTTAACTGTCTCCTTTTGCAACAGTATCCCTCTCTCACTGCCACCTCTAGCATTTGTAAGAAAAAGAGCAATAAAAGTCCTGTTTCCCTTTCACAATGGCCACTTTCGTAAACTTGTATCATGCCCTAATTCTTACCCCATCTTTAAGAGTCATCAAAAAGTGAAAAGCTCTGAGTGAAGTGGAGGCTAAAGGGAACATCTGACACAGCAGTGTTCCCAGAGGCAGTTGGCAGCAGCAGGTAAAATGTATCTGGTTCAGTATAGACTAAACAATCTGATGTTTCAAAAAAAATTAAAAAATCCTTTCCCTTGCTACCTGCTGTGAGACCTCAAAGGATGATGTTCTGGCTGATGTCTGTGGCATTATAGTTGCATCCTCAGGTTGACACTGACTTTTTTTCCAGCTGAAAGAGTTTTCTGCAGATATATTGGTAAGCAGTCATCACCTTTATTCCTGACCTCTGAAAGAGGCAAGTGCAGCATTTCTGTAACTCTGTCGTTGCTGACTTGAACATTGTCAGTGAGGGCAATGGGCAGTCATTTCTGTGGGGCTTGCAATTCTTTGTACCTGAACCAAGCCTGCTGTTCTGTTCTGTTCACAAGCATGATTTGTATTGGGTAGAAGTACAAAACTACCCTGGCAAAATAGGGTAAATTTTGCTGGGAAAAATGCAGTTCTTCAAGTTATTTTTCATTCATGAGAAGTCAACCTCAACACTACTAACTCCTCTTAAGATCTTAATATGGTTCAAAAACCACAACAGTTTGCCTGTTCTGTGGCTTGTATCTAGGGATTAAAATTATGTAGCAGTCTGTGTGTCAGCACAAAACGCTTACTGTCCTGTGACACGGCATCAACATTGGACCTGCGTGTCCATTTCTAGCAAGCCACATGTAGTTTGTGTGCCCTATCTTGCCATCCCTGCTCTGCGATCAGATATTTATAGAATATCAGTGAAAATCTGTTTCCTAATGAACATAAAAAGAGTTAAAAATTGGGGTATAGTACAGAATTTGGCTGTGTATAGTGGATAAGTCCTATGCATAACTTTTAAAAAACGCTGTGAAGTTATGACTTTGTATAGAATGCTACTAACCTTTTTTTTGTAAGAGACTGAGTTGAATTTTCTCTCATATCATATGTATTAAAAACTTGATTGAAGGATCCTGATAACAGAATCTGTAATATTATAGGAACATATATTTATTTACCTTACAGAAGGAAGTAACCTCCCTGTTTATATCTGTGTATCAAAAAACTCAAGTGCTCAAGGATTCTTAATGGAGAGAATGGAAAACAGCAATGTTTTGTGTGTTAAAATGCATCATTTCTTCCACTTTAATTTTGGTGTGGAGTTTTCTTCCACCAGTCATTTTTTTACCTTCAACGGGAGGGTTCAGGCCCTTTAAGGAGGAAAATATTTTGCTTGTGTTAAGGGCAATATACCAATGAAGACAGTATAAACAAATAAGATCTGATAAAACATGAGTGGAAGTGAGTAGGCTAACAGCTTAGGGGGTTGCAGAGTGAATAAGAGGCCCTTTGCAGTCATCATTCAGAAAAAAAGGCACTAGAATGCCCATCATCATGAGGATGCCATTGGTTTGCATTTGGCTTTAATAGTTTCCAAAGGACAACTGTGTCTACAGTTGTAATTGTTTAAAACAACCTTGCTTTCTTCAAGGAGGAAAAGCAGAAAAAAAAGTTTGATGGCTGGTTGACATTGGAGTTGGAGTCACAAAGTTTGGTACTGTTCAAATATTTGTCATGCACTTTCTTTTACCCTGGGAAAGTCACTCTAATCTACCTTTGGGCTGTTTCAGTAGCAACTCTGACTGGAGTCAGCTATGTCTTTGGGTCCGGTTCAGAATCACCATCTATAGCATTATTGAGTGTGATACGCCATATTTATACATTCTTTAAAGACATATGCTCTTTAGTTGTCATTCCATGATAATCTAGTATTTTGTTTGATTGATATTAAAGCAAGAAGTAGGCTTCTTATTATGGAGACAAGCTTTAAAATCAGATCTAAGCATAACATGAAGACATTAATCCTGCAGGTAAATCATCTGCTATGAGAGGGGTAGAGAGAGAGAGAAGCAAAGAAGTCTAAGGATCCGAATGGAGATAAGGGGATTTTGAAGTCACCAGGCCAAAGTGGAAAAGATGGGCATAGTTTGATCTTCATTCTTAAAAGGAATTTAAGAAAAGTGGCAACCTGGCTAGGGTGAAGTAGGTATATAAGTGTCAGCCTAGCTATTTCTTCTTTCTGTCTTTCAAAACTTTGAAACTCGCACCTTGATTTATATATAGGATGAATTCTTTCCTTGAAGAGCCTTCTTTTAATTTAGGACCTTAATCCTGCAAGCACTTGGTCATGTAAACAGACCTCATAACAATGAATTATAAATCCAGTTTAATGGATATATGCACATAAATATTTGTACAATAATCAAAATATGGCATCTTTACAGTATTACTTCCAAAATTTAAGTTCATAAAGCTATTTATCTACAGTTTTAGACCTATGAATTTCTGCTAGCCAGAAGTCCTTTTCTGTTTGCAGTGTATTTATTTCTTTAGGTTTCTTTTTTGTGGTGTTTGTTTGTTTGTTTGTTTTGCATGAACAAGGAGAGCACCTGGGCCCAGACCCCCTTTGCATTGGGCTAAGAATGATGGTATTTCATGACTGTGTCCCCTTCTTTATGTTGCAAAAGCAACAGGATTTTCTTTTCTCCTCTTCTCCTGCATCCTCCAGAGTGTTGACTGTGTGACTTTGGATATGGGAACTTCTATGTAATAATAGGAAGTGTTTAGAATGGCTTTTAAAGTACTGAAAAGTTGGAATTGGATTACCTCTTATTACAGTTAATCCTAGTTGGAGCCTGAGCAGGGATAATCACCTTTTTTAATCCCTTTTTGCCACACAGAGGACAATAGAGAAGAATATGGAGAATCAGTGACTAAGAATAAGGCAGGAGAAAAAGAAATAATAGGTCAGGATGGACATGTATTGAGATGTGTACAGAATGGATAGAGGTCTTCCTACTTTTAAATAAGAAATTCTAAGGGAGGGCAACACATTTACAAATCTCATAAGAACTGAAAGATTATGATAACACAATGAGTGAAGGAGATTGGCAGCAATTGACAGTAAACTTGGGATGAGGTTGGATCCCATCATCCTTGTTAGCCTTCCAGTAGAGGACAAGACCTGAATAAAAATCTTTATGATCATCTATATCATTATTAGAGATAACTAACTTAATGTGTCTGTTGCCTTTAGCCATTTTTCACATCCCACCTTCCTGCTGCCCTTCTTCCGTGTGCACGTTGATATGGGACATGTTATTCGGATTTCTCTCTCTCTTTTTTTTGAGGGTTGTGATGCACTGGCATTCATTAACTTTAATATTAGTCCTCTTGGTTTATCCATCATATGGCTGTGCTGCTTTTTTTTTGGTGTAAAATGGAAATCAGAAAAGAGAAAGAAAAGTTAATGAGTGAAGTTGATTCTTTGAACTGAGCTGTCACAAAGTGGCCATCACAGATGGGACTCAGGAATGCAAACAGCAGATTTATTGTGCCTTAATCAATGTAGCATGATGACTGGCGAATCCAAAATTCAAGCTCATTTTGAATGAAACGTTTTTAATCATGCATGCCTAAGTGTCCTCTCAAATTTAATCAAGCTAGAATATTTTACAAAGGTTCTCCACAGTTTCAGAATGAATGTTGTGATTGTAGAATGGAAGATCAGAGGTCAGTTTGTTTTCAACAGATTTTTCTTTTGTAACCTTAAGGAGGCGTAGAAATTAATATGGTATGGCCAGACTTCCGCAGCACAGATTAGCGTGCAACTAACATTGTAACTGCTGTAAATGTTTGTGTCTCCTGGTGTCCGGACTTGAGCTGGTTTTCACTGGGTGAAACTACTTGCACGTTGGAGGCATAAGGACTAGATCTGCAACTGTATTCAGATTTGTTTAAACTGGCGACTGTGCAGTCCCATTTGAATTTGCTGATCATCAGACTCTGCCATTTCTGGTTTTCCATTATAGATGGCATTGCTTGTATCTGATTTTAGAATGGTGATTTTTATCAGGTTAGTTTAAAGGCAACAAAAGTGTCTTTTTACATGTTTTAAAGTGGTAAAACTCAGGAGAAAGAATAGGTCATTGTCCAAAGTCACGTAGTAGCTCAGCTAGAGAGCCAGATTTTCACTGTTGCCTTCCTCCCTCTCACCCCTCACCCCTTTTTGCTATCTGTCTCTCCTCCCCCACTTCTCCAGCTGTATCCTTACTTATTTATACTTTCTTCCCTAACAGAAGAAAGCTTTCATATTCATACCTACTTTTCCACTGTTTCCAACTATCAATAGTAGATGTGCAAGCAACCATTCTAAGACACAGGACTATGGCTTGAGGATTGGGAGGTACATGAGACCCCTCCTTTCCTGCTCCTGGGAAGAGAGGAAGATTATTGAAGAGTTGTCTGGAAGAGTAAAAACCTTTAAGGGATTTCAGTTATTGAATTTCTTCCTTTGCAAAATGAGTGTCTTTGTATCTGCATCAAGTTCCTGTCACAGTCTTCACTGATTAATCCTGTTGAGATAGCCAATACATCTCCTGGCTCTCCACACATATATATTGTGCTATTAGAGTATACATAGTTGTATAAATGTTAGTAAGCATTGGTAGTGATGCAGGAAGTTTTGTTTGCTCTTATAATGTGTTTTAAAAATAATACTGTGCTTGGTTAGATGAAGACAACATCTGTAATGCGTTTCTTGAAGCATATGGGGGTTGGAATAAAATTTGTTTAATTTCTAAGGAGAGGAGAAATGCGTAAGCTGAATGGAAAACACAAGCACTCTTTTTTTTTTTAGTATTTACTGTGAAATTGAGATTATGATACATCCTGCTGTTTTATGTCTACCTCTCCATATATTACAGGCCATGGTGTACAGTTGTTTAAATGTAAAAATAGGCTTGTGGTAGCTGTAGTCATTTAGCTGCAGTTTAAGGACATAGGTTTTAGTTAAAAGCTTTTATTGCATATGACCTAAAGCACTACATAGAGTTTGAATTTCACTGGGTTGTGTAAGTCTTCTGTAATGTTTTATTTCAAAGAGGAAAGAAACAACATAGCCAAGGCTGAATCTGCGTATTTTCTGAGCAGGAAACAATTTCTAGTGCATTTGCAAATGCTGCATTGTGTGAAATGTATGGAAGAAGAGTATACAATTAGTTACCTACAAAATCACACAGAGAACCTGGAGTTTATAGTTCTAAGTCCTGTTTCATGGTCAAGGATGACTTTCAAACTCCTTTTGTCACACTTAAGAAAGCTGGACCTTGTATAATGATGTTTATAGGGTTGTAGGTTTTCCCCTCTGCATCTATTTTCAGAATCACCCCAGAAAGTCAATCTAGGTGCTATGTCCTAGTGCTTAGGGATACTAATGAAAATAGCACTCCCTTTGTTTATGAACTAAGATGTTTGGACTTTTTTGCTGATATTTCAGGACATCCAAGCTGAGATTGATGCCCACAATGACATCTTTAAAAGCATTGATGGAAACAGACAGAAGATGGTGAAAGCCTTGGGAAACACTGAGGAAGCTGCCCTGCTCCAGCACCGGCTTGATGACATGAACCAGCGCTGGAATGACCTGAAGGCAAAGTCAGCTAACATCAGGTAAGTGATGAAAATGTCAAGATATGAATGGGGAACAGTCGCTGTCTTCTAAAAGGTTTGAGAAATATGACCAGGACATTGAAGTGAAATCTCTATGTTCTTTCATAAAGGACCCCTGAGCACAAATATAAAAACTTAGTGCATTTGCTCACCATGAAGGCTTAACTACTTGTTCTCTCTCCAAAGCTGCGCAGTTGTAACTTGCCCATTTGTACTAAATTTTTCAGAAAGTATGTTGAACCTTTCCTTACTGTAAATCTATAGCAATATCAATGAAGTAATTCTGTGAATCTACAGCTATTGTGAGGAGAAATCAGGGGTTTGTTGTTTCTGTTTTTTACCACTGAAATGAATAATTTGATAGGACTTGCATCGTGTCTTGATCCACATTGGGAGTAATTCTTTTTATTGCTACTATTCGATTAAGAAATGTTTTCAATTACATACTAATCTAGGAATATATTTTACAATTTTTTGACCCTGCTAGTGCCAAGCTCACTGATTGTCCAAGTGTAGTCATGGTTAAAAATCTCTGCAATGTCAGTTTGGAAGTAGATATTACCACATTCAGTAATGTGAATAAAATTCCACATTAAAGTGAATTGCATAGAAATGAATTTCTAGAGCTTTTATGTGCAACTGGTTGCTTGTTGGTTAAATGAAACTGTTCTTTCAACAGTACAAAACAATGTTAAACATTCATATGAATTTTCCAAAGGCCAGAAAAAATGACTTGAGCTTGGAATTCAGGCACAAGAGTTTGAAAGAGTGAGATAGAGGGAAAATGTAACCTTTACTTTTTGTCTCCAGTTATTCCATCACCAGCCTGCTAAATGGTTAAGTAAAACTCATAAATTGACTCCATGGAAGTCCACGAGCAGAGCTTGAACCAGAACCACCAAGAAGTTTGGTATGGGAGCTTGCAGAGACTGGTCCCACCACACAAGTAGTTTAATGCAAGAGCTATCTTGCAAAAAACTTGAGCTATTATGAGTTCGACTCACAAATAAATCAATGTGAGAAAAGAAAAAAACCATGCTCATAAGATAATAACTTAGCAACTCCGGAGTTCTAGCAAGAATAATTTGGTTGATTGGTCTTTCCTGGGGTTGATCGTAATTTGGGAGAAATTGATGGCCAAAAAAAAAGACGTTCAAACTACTTATCCTGCCCAGCTGTGAGTTCCAAGGCAGTAGTACAGAGGCAGCGATTATATGGTGAATGCTCAATAAAGTGGGAGTGCTGGCTCTTCTGAATGCAAACTCATCACTTCTGCGTAGATATGACATGTGCATCCCACTGGGCAGCATTAATGTTTGCAGTGTTTGTGTTACTCTGCTGGTACCTGCAGTGCTGCAGAGCCACGTGTCACTGAGCTGCAGTAGAAGATAGGCAGGGAAGAAGAGAATACTGGAGCAAATATGAAAGAAGTAAATTAGCCTCTCAGATCTCAGTTGCCACTGAAAGGAGCATGGCATTTCTGAGTTCATGTATTTTGCCCTGTTCTTTGATTGCAGTTCACTTTTCTAACTTGGGCAAGAGTGATAAAAACCTTCATAGGGAAATAATAAAGCATAGAACTGGTTTGAAGTCTGTGTTGATGTAGCTGTTTGCCTTCAACTTTTTATTTCTTGTTGTACCTTATTTCAAGGATGAATTGGAAAGCAAAACTCTATGGATGAGTCTTGTGAGAACAGCACGTAACCATGCTAGATGCTAGGACTGACAATTGAAAAATCTGATTGCTTTGTGATGGCATTTAGCTTGGGATAGTGCTTTGAAATTAATGTTTCTGTAAGAATTTTAGAAAGTTTTCAGCTATGTGTACATTTTGATTACATTGCTTGCTTGAAAGTACTTCTCTCCCTTTTAGGATAGTATGAGATTTTTCTTCATCACGTCATTCCTCTGAGCTGATGGTGCTAGTCACTCCGTTGGCTTGACTTCCTTGCTACTGTAACTAAAAGGGGTTCCAAACTGAAAAAGCAGCACTTTTGTGACAAAAGTTTAAATACATACAAACGACTTAAACCTGTACTTGTAGTGACTATGATGGCACCTGTGAGGACTATATCTCTCCTTGAAATTACTTGTAGACTTATTCATGCTGCTTTCTTTTTCTCTCTTTATTTTCTTATTCCCAGAAAGAAAACAAAGCTGCAGATTTGTGCAGGTCTGTCTTTTAAAGCCAAATATTTAGGAGAGATTCTTTTCTCCTAAGGCAGGAGGTGTGAGGGCGTTAGTGTTTGGGGGAAGGTAGAGGTGAAAGTATGGGAGAAACAGAAGGCTATTTGGACCACCCACCAATCTTTTTTACTCCAT
>NW_010165585.1:31786-37701 GCF_000695765.1 Mesitornis unicolor | reverse complement strand
AGCAGGAAAAATGTTACCTCCATAGCAGAAGCAAAAGCTGAGGTGGTCTCCAGCTGTGAAGAGAGCCTCTGAGGGTCAACAGAAGGGGAGTTGCTGTTGTTCTGGATGATCTTTTTCAGCCTGGGTGGAGGGGGGATGCTCTCGGTCTAGTCAGTGAGAGGGTCTCATCTGCATTTTTCAGACATCCAGGATTCCCTTAGGAGTGCTTCTGAATACCAGGTGGTTGATGCTGGGGAATATTGCTACAACCAGTGTTAGAAACCAAACAATCATCTGTAACTGACCTGTATTTTTATCAGAGCAGATTCTTAAGCCACCACTTGACCTGGCAAATCCCTGGAGATTGCCAATTCATTCGCCACATGAACACAAACACCTCAAGGTTTTTTTGCAGATTGGGTCTCAGTAGAGGTACCAATTCCAACACAAAGGCCAGAAATCCCATCTTCGAAAGCAAAGAAGCTCAAGAAACATTTCAGAACTTCAGCATAGTTTATTGACTCTCTCTGATAATGTCTATATGACAAATGGAATTGTAATACTAAAATTTATGCTGGAGCATATTGTGGTTCACTTCCTCCTGTCTAGCATTTGCTTTGAATGGTGTTTACTGAACACATGTGCTTCCACTCCCTGGGAGAATCGAATGCTTGTATCTGCCCTTCAGCTGCTGCTGCATCTCGTTTTTATTTTCAGTATTGCTTCTGATAAGATTAGGATAGCATTATGGAAACATCCAGGCTGATGTGATATGTTTTCCCCTGTGTGTCTTCTTTCCTTATAATGTCTTTCTGACCTTTCACGAGAGAGGTTACCTCACTTTGTGTTCAAAGAAGAATTTTCAAGTCCCTGTTAGTGTAGTCCATTTTCTCCCTATTCCTTACTGTTCTACCCTGACAAGCTTAGCTTGTGCTGGATTTTGAAATCATGTGCTAGTGATATTTTACTACTGTCATTAATCTGGCATGCAGATGGGTACTCATTGGTGGTAAATTACAATGTATTTAATCTAGTATCATATGTCACATAATTCACATGAATATCAAATTAGGTTTTGTGACTATTAATATTATTGCATTGTATGTTAAATTAACAGTGAGTCACCCTAAAGTCCTTTAAATAGCTGCAGTAGTATTTCCCCACCCTTACAAAACTTCCAATTAATTTTGTATACATTAATTCTGCTAAATAATTAGAGCAGAATCTTGAAACCTCAGAGAATGCCAGTTTTAGAGGTGAGAGATGAGTGCTACTTATATGTGCTAGATACAGTAATAAATCATGATGAATAGAGATTTCACTATCAAATGGACAAAGATATAGATCTGAACTTTTTAATTGTGGTTTTCTCCACAAATTCATAAAGGTGTTTTTTTTTGTTGGAATTTGGGTTTTTGGGGGGTATTTGGGGTTTTTTTTTATTGTTGTTTTGTTGGTTTTTGTTTGGGTTTTTTGGGTTTTTTGTTGTTGGGGTTTTTTGTGTTTGTTTTTTTTGTTTGGTTTTTTTTGGTAAGAATCTGTGAGTCTAACAGTAAAACTGCAAATTCAAATGTCTTGACTTAGATGAGAGGGCAGAGCATCTCCTCTGCCTGATTAATAGGGAACATAACTGTGTTTTCACTTCCAGAAAGGAGAGGTGGTTCTGTGATGTTTTGCAGCTTGATATTTCTGAAGGCATTTTTGATAGGTTGTCAAGCTAGTTGTGAAAAGGAGAAGGTAAACATTGCATGTGCTATGGGAGTGTATCTCTGTGCATGGCTGGGGTTTTCAGGGGCCAACTATGGTGAATGCTGCAGCTGTGAAGCAGGTACCTTATGGACCTACTTGCTGTACAGTTAATAGTATCTGTATGGGAAGAACAAGTTGGTTGCCTTGAAAATAATTTTGGTTAGTGAGTATAAGAACTGAAAAGAGGCCAGGAGAGCTGAGACAGTATGGAAGGCCTGCAGGACACGCTTCCCCAGTACACATATAACTGCGAATGTAATAGCTTGCTTGTAATTCACTGCAGGGCAGGTTGCTGGCTCAGCTGTTTAGGCCTGGGCTGTGAGCAGCTGGCTTGGATTCAGTGTTGAAAGAAAGGTATTGGTGAAAGCAATAAGGGACAATAGAAACTGTGATGCACAAAACTGTGGGCAGTAAAATATTGCTTCTAGCAAATACTTAAATTTATTTATTTTCTTTTTCAGAAGTAGTTACCTAGGTGCTTTCCTGAACAGAGTGTAGGAGAATAGGTTCCTCATCTGTAAGGTAGTTAGTTTATACTTTTCAGAAATGGAATTTAAAAAAATTTCTTCTTCCCCCCCACCCACATACACTCTTACTGACTGCTTTTTTGGTTCATCTATCCTAGTATCACTGGGAAATCCCAGGGTACCCAAACCTAAGCTGGCCTTGAAATTAACCTTGCAGTGCATCACCCCTTCAATCCAACCATTCTCCTATCAGTCCCAAAGATTCACTCGGATGCCATAATAATACAAGAGAAGCCAGGTGATAGTTTCAAGATGCAAGTTACAGTGAATCAGAAAAACAGAAGATAAAAAAACCATGTGCAAAATAAGAAAGGGAAAAGGTGAGAAACAGTAGTAAAGTTCAGTTCACGCATCTGTCAGAAGCAGGGCAGGAAGGTGCAATGCTGGTGTCAGACTACACTGAAAAGGACTTAGCCATACTCCATCAGCTGTGTGGAAAAAGAATTTGTTGTTTACTGGTATAGATTACATCTGTGCCATTCTCAGAGGAATCCATAACATAGAACAACTGTACTTGAAAAGGGGTAGCTTCTACCTGTCAAAGATTTCCCTGCAACCGTGTAGGCACTGCAGGGAGAAGCCATCGAGTCAAGGTGTTTTTGAAAATGATTGAAAAGGGTATTGTGGAGTCTGGGGGTTGTCAGTTAAACTGAGGGACAGAATCACTGTGCTAATTCTCATGTAACTTACCATTGACTAAAGATGATGTATTAAATAATCTGTGTCACTTATATGTTTGGTAGCACAGGCAATTCCCTGTTGATCACTGTTGGGAGAACTTGCTGCTTTTGTTGCTGGAGAGTCAAGGTCCTGGCATGAGAGAGTTCAGTCTCGTGGTACTTTAGCACACAAAATGACACTTGTATTTCATGCACTGTGATGGTAGAATTGCAACAAAACACAGCATTTCTTTATGTTGCTTAGATGTGCAGTGTTCAAGGTTTTAGATTAGTTAAAGCATCAGGTACGTATTTGTCTGCTTTTTTTTTTCTTCTGCTTATTTTGATTTGCTGTGCAAGAATGTTTTGAAGTAGAGATTTATTTTAATACCAAATTGCTTTCCGGTTAAACACTTGAAACATTCCTAACTTAAAGATGGAGCAATTTTATTTATTTATTGCATTCTCATGCTGTTTTTGCTATTCAGGGCTTTAAACATGCTTTAATGTTGTTTCACAGAGCTCACTTGGAGGCCAGTGCAGAGAAATGGAACAGATTGCTGACATCCCTGGAAGAGTTAATCAAGTGGCTGAATGTGAAAGATGAAGAACTGAAAAAGCAAATGCCCATTGGAGGGGATGTTCCAACCTTACAGCAACAGTATGACCACTGCAAAGTAAGTTGCTTAACTTTTACAGATAAATATGCTACTGTAAATAATAGAATGAAACAAATTTGAGTACAGGAGAAATGATGAACATTTCCTAGTGACTAATTTCTAGAAAAAGTTTCTAGGTCGCCACCTCTTTTTCTTCCCCACTTTGTCCAGTAAAGTACAACTGAGATACTCTCTATAAAATTTTATCTAAAGGATTTCTGATACATGTATTCAATCCACACATGTTTTTTTATGTTTCCTGATTATTTTGGATTCCTACTGGGTAGAACTGCTATTTTACTTTAAGTAAAGTTAAGGAAGACATACAAAAGTGAGAAATGAATAAGAAATGTGAAAGCAGTGTGGAATGTATATTGAGGAAATTTATGTCAGTGGCTTTCTACATGTTTCTAAATTACCAGTAATAGCCCCCCACCCCATGCAGATTTATACTGCAAAGATGACTCTAAATTGTTTTTTGATAAGTAAAACTTGCTTATGCCTTTTACTGTTTTAATTATAACATGCTATTTCAGTGCTCTGGTTTTGCTAGTTCTGTCCCAGTTTTGTATATAAAAGGGTATTGATTCCTAAATATCATTTGACAATAAAAAACTCTGTTGCATCTACAACGTATCTTCATTCATGAGGAACGTAGAATCTGTCTCACCAATTCTGATCAGTAATCAAGTTAGGACGTATTTGCCATTGGACTAATTCATTCTAGTAAAGCTGATTCCATCTTATCATTGTGTTTGTTCTCCTCTATGATATTAACAGAAAAAGAACAAATGCAGCTTTATATAGCTGATTACATAACAAGTATGTTTCCCTCTGCCAACAGGACACTGATGTCTTTTCTGCTGTGGTATTTAGCAAGGGCAAAAACGAAATTTGGGAAAACAGTAATACAGAAATACTCAGAATACTGTGAGAAACTACAAGAAAAAGTAGCCTGACATGAGCAGCACTTTTGAGACTTAACTCCAAAATAGAAGAGCTTAAGGAAATCTGCATATGTTTCTCCTTAATGTAATCTTTTAAAGTACAGTTATTAGCATAAACTCAGGATCTTTGTTTCTTGAGAGTTCATATCTTCCTGTTCTTATCCACTTAAATCATCTGCTCTGTTTGTAGGCACATCTGCTCTGAATGTTTTATAATGATCAAATGGTGGATTACTAATGCCAAAGAGCAATAAAAGGCTGAAATAGATCAAATTATGTTTTGAAGGAGGTCAGTGGGAGGTGATAGATCTCTACAGGTCATTTTCTAAGGCTTGTTTCTTTTTTATGCTAGATTATATTATATGCATGATAACAACAAATAATACTGCCAGTGCCTCTCATTTGAAGATCTCAAATCAATTTATAAAAATGGTAGTTTTTATTAATCATTCCGAAGTAGAAAAAATTAGGAGCAGTGGTGCTGGATGGTTCATTTGGGTCACTAGTGAACTGCAGCAGTGTGAAAGAGAGAATGTTTTTGTGTTGTTTAATCCATGCCCTTACATTTAAAGAATAATTGATATTTTGTTATGTGTTGAGGTTAATACTCTAATTTTCAGGAGCTCTTAGATGTTATTCTTTAATTTTTCAAAAGGGCAATATTCTTGCAATGTGTCTGTGAGTATTGAATATAGATGTCTCACTCCAGTATTTAATGTGAGCTGTATTAATGGTCAACAGCACAAAATTAAGCAGCTCTATGCGTCAGTTGTTTTTTGTATGCCTATGCAAGCAAGAGCACAGTATTCAATTGTGGATATTTCTTGGATTATGACTGGACAATTATTTTCTAACACTTATTTTGGTACCAAGAGATTCCCATAAATCATGTGATGATACTGTGCTTTTCATCTTATTTGTAAGATTTACTTTTAATTAGAGGCTTTTTTATGATCCCATGCTGAGCTTCTGCAGCACCACATCAACTGGCCTTGAAAAGTTTCTCCCTAGGCCTCCTTGAGCAAGGATTGGGTGCTTTTGCTCTTCTCTTTCCTTTAGTTTCAAATCTGAATGTTGTTTTGAAATTACCATCATGCAAATTGAGAAGTTCAATACCTCACTTTATCTCCACTTCTCTGTGATCCCTTGCTTATCTGATCTTGATCTTGCTGGTACTTCAAAATGTAAGTGGTGAAATAGTGATGCAGCATTAAGATGACAGTCTCATCTCCTGCCCTGTATCTTCATGGGTCCTTAGTCCTTTTTCTCTTAGCATTTTTTTTTACTATAGTTATTCAATAAACATTCTCTTTATTAACCTACTTTTTTTCTCCTCAGATATATGAAATGATGACTTGTTTGCTTTAGCTCAATGGCACTAATTTTACTGCTCTT
>NW_010165585.1:20513-31755 GCF_000695765.1 Mesitornis unicolor | reverse complement strand
CTCTCTTTGTATCTCCCCTAGTCAGTGCTTGGCTTCAACAATGCTAGATAAATAAGTACTGTATTATATCACAGTTTAGGTTAGCTCATATTATTTGTGTGCTACTGAGGTTTATTTGGACAGGAGGAAATAAATGGTTTGCAATTTGATTTTTAAACTTGTTTTTGTTTTAAGTATCAGTAATTCCCCTGTGCTTTAAAAACAGACATTACCAACAGCAATGTTAACCACCTCAATCAGGGTGGCTACAGATTTAGCCTACATTTTCCAGATTAACAGAAATCTTTCAGGATGTAGCAAATATTTATACATATTGGGCTGGTTTTTGCATTGTTCAGACAAACTTCTGTTGTCTGAGGTAGTTCATAGTCTTATCATATACTAAATGCTGAGTGCAGTCAAGCAATGAGCATGTCCTGTCCGGATGTTGACTTTGTGCTCTGTGTCTTGCAGGGCCAGGGCAAGAGGAAGCTTAAGTAAGGGAACACAAATTTCCTATTTTAATTATTCCCAGAATGTCTTTGTCTTTGATAGTGAGATTACATTCACATCCTGAAGTGTAAAAAAAACTCATCTGCAAAACTACTGACACAGGGAATGTCTATAGGAAAAAGAAAGTGGAGGCAGTTGTCTTTTCAGAGTTTATTGCAAGTGTTTTTTCTGTAATTCCAGTTTCTCACTGTTGCTTGTCTTTACCAGCTCAGGTTTTCCCTTTCATTCTGTTTCCTAGTCCTCCTTATGAATATTCATTTAGAATTTTAGTGTGTGTTGCAAATTTTGATCAGCTGCATAGACCATGAAAAAAAAGCCAAACAAAAAACAACCCCACCAAAACCACCACCAACAAAAACACCCACGCAAGCACCCAATCCCAAAAGACTGCCTCTATATGGATATTTTTTTCTGCTAGAAAAGGAAAGCTACAGAAGTACTATGGAAAATCAGCAGGCTGCTTTTGTGCATATGGAAATATCTAGAGTCACACCTGTGTACAAGAGGACACAATGCAGATGTTGACACCTTGTTCTCTGGAGAGGCGCTGAGAGCTTTGTATCTCGCTTTTCTGCTGAAAGGTCTCTTGACTGTAGTTTTTTGAAGGTGTGCTTTTGCTAAAATATAAAGAGTACCTAAATGATATGAATCACTGTAATTTAGCTTTCAGAGAGAGAACAGGACATTTCAAACTAAGCAGAAACTGGTAACCTCTCACATAAATCCTGTTGGCATCTGTCTACATAAATGAACAAATGTGCAGCTAATGCTAAATAATGCATGCATCTTGGATCACAGAGATGCTTATCTTAGCTTTGTTTGAGCTCAGAATGAATTGGCCAAGGACCTATCAATATCTGGTTGGTAATTTTATGTCTATGGATGAGTCATTAATATTTCAGATACTCTTCAAACTTTTTGGGATTGCTGTCTATGTATTTCATGTTTCAGATTTCATTTGTTAAAGTAATCAAATGCTGAAAGTTAAAAGTGTTTCTTTCTGTTTTACTTAGCTATTGCCAATTTATCAAAAGTGTTAGCATTGCCAACTGGAAGCTGCTTTCTAGTTGTTGTTGTTATCCCTTCAGGGTGCCTGTAATTCCATTCTTCTCTTTACCAATAGGAAAGTCTGTGAGGAACAACCATTTTTCTAGCCTAAACTTCTCTGTGCTCTTTTGGTGTGCCTGCCTGACTTCAGGCAATGGGCTTCTTGAATTAATTCCTACTTAATTATTCTAGGTTGGTTTTTTTTCTTGAATATTTTCTATATTAAAATCTGTTCCATGTTAGGAATTATTAACTGTGAGAATCAAAATATGAGTGTTATGATATCAGTGCTGCCCTAGTCTATGCTCTTAATTACAGTCTGGAAAGGCCTTTATTAATTTGTTACACATCTCATCACATAAGACATGAAGTATGTAGAAAATCTGTGCTGCATAGAGGTGGTCTGCTACGTTGCTGAAATATTAATTTTGACTGAAGTACAAGCTATGAAGGAGTGAGAAAGGAGAATTAAACAGTCTGTGGTTGGAAGAGAAGGATCAATACAGCCTTTTGCTTAGAGGAAGAGCTGCAACCTGGTCCGATGGACAAGGATGAACTTAAGCAATCTGTACCACATTGCTGTGAAGTGACTCTTTGAAGTAAGGATGTTTTCAAAAACTGTGTGCTCTACCAATAGGGGGGAATAGCCTTCCCACTAGTCAATCAGCATTACTGAATGGCTTGAGAGCTACTTAAGTAAACTTGTAATGGAGAGGAGTTTTGTAAGGACTCTTGAAATTTTAAGTGCTCTGCATATTTGAGAACCCTGAACATTGATTACTAGTGAAAAAGATTGTGCTGTACGAAAAAATTGTACTGTACATGGACAGTACGATGCAATAAGCTATAAATGAGACTTTTTCTTTGAGTCATATTTAGGAGGAAGAGGTGGGAATTGCGGGTGGAAATATTCTTTTATAGGAAAGGAAGAGTGTAGTTAGTGCCTGAAGTTAAATGACAGCTCTCAAGTGAACCTGTCTGACTTGAAGGCGTTGCTTGCTAAGGATTTACTTGAACCGATTTGTGTGTTACATGAATGAGTCAGATGTGTATCACTCTGCTCTCCTTGGCTATTTCTTCAAAAGAAAGATGTGTAAACAAAAGCATAGCACAAAGAGTGGAGTGTTAAATTAGGATGTCAGTGTTATGTATTTTTAACTTCGACCAAAAAAATGTTGCGTCTGGCTGTATTTCAGCTTGTTCGCAGAAGGTTGGTTGTCTTGTGATAAACCAGAAAAGTTCCAATGGATCAGTACTTAAAATAATAAATAACCTGGATAATGAAAGAACAACATATTCTGTCACTAATGCAGAGTAAAGCAGATTGGTTTACTGTGGAAAAAAAAATTTATAAGCACTTTTTCAGTACAATAAATAAAATATTTCTGTGGGGTTGCCTTTTTAATACTATAATTTTGATATAGGTATTTATACATCTCATGTTGCTCTTTTCTGAAGATCTAATGTCTCATTTGTTTTAAGACTCTTTATAAACTTTTAAGACCTCACTGGGTGTTTTCAAACCACTGAATAAAGCTCATTCTTGAAGGTTTATTCTCAGACATCTAAGAGGACATTCTGAGATTGCTGTGGAGGGAAACGCATGTAACAGAAATCAGGCTTACACTGCAGAAAAACAGCTCAGTGATCAGCATTTCTCTCTGTCCCTTAAAACGCTGTGATGAGTCCAGTGCCTTTTTCTCTGATATCTTCTTGTCTGACATCTCAAAGGACCACTCTGCTTCCATTACTACTAGTAATAGCTCATCTACTACTAATGAAACCTAAGAACTCCTTGATGCACTAGGATGTACCAGACCATCTGTTTCCACTCCTGTGCCTGGAGCTGAAAGACCATGACTGGCTGTGGCCTGGCCTTCAGGAGTGAGCCATATGGATAGCCAGTGAAGGTGATGGAACACAAGCATAATGATGATCCATTTTTAGTGTCTACCCATGGTATAGCTACTGTATTCTCTTAACTACCTCTGTTGTTCACTTCTCTGCATTCTTCTGACTCTACTATATCTTTATGGAGGTGCAGTGACTGTTGTTGCATGCCATACTTAGGAAGAAGTTGCATCAGTGTTTTATAATGTAGTGAAACAATGACTTTTTGTCTTGTCATTTCTGATGATGCTCAACATTTTATTGCCTTTTTTTTTTTCTTTTGGTTACAGCTGCGTAGTGAGCAAATTATTTCAGAGGCCTGTCAATGATACTCTCAAGACCTTGTTTCCAAGTTGTAATTTCCCAGAAATCGTTCAGGGACTTCAATCTAGTTGATGCTTTTTTAAGATCAGATGGCATTTCAATTGCATTATGAAATGCTGGGTATTATCTGAAACCTAAGGACAGTACATCAGTGGATGAGCTCCCGAGCTGGATTACAGAAATACACTGGTACAAGGAAATGAGACAGGACATTTCTCTGAATGCAAATATTTTTTTGCTGAGGTGTGTTTTTCCAGAGGCAAACTGCCAGGAAAAAGCCCACCAGCACAGCAGCAGCAAATCTGTTTTTCCAACTGCAGAGAACCGCCAGAGAGCCACAATAATACCTCTTTTTCAGGAGCTTTCATAGCCTGTGTTAGGTAGAGCCGAAAACTATTTGTCCTGCTCATACATTTCTCATTCTGAAACTAGTTTGAGATGCTTTCTGTATAATCACAGACTCTTTTCAGGTCTCCTTGATTTCTCTGTGATCTGTTTTGAAAAATTGGACCAGTAAGAAGAAACATACAGTATTTAGCAAAGCTGTTCCCTTGTCATTCAAGGTGTGGAATGGAGCTTGCAGGGGTTACTCCAAATCTTTTAAGAACCTGTCTATACAACTGACACTTTTCCATATGAATTTTGTGGAAGTGCTAGAGAGTTTTATTCTCTTTCATCGTGTGTTCTCAAAGGGCAGGGTTCCTTCTGCGTCATTGTTTTGGAGAAAACTGAATGGGAGCATTAGTTTACAATGCACTCCAGATTCTTAAATACACAGTTAGAGAGAGCCTGCTGCCACTTTAAAGTCCTTCTGAAACTTTCTCTGCATTTGCAGGCATGGACTGGCGAAGAATCAGTGTTATTTTCTGTTAAGGATATCTTCATCTAGATCATGCTTCTTGCTGCTGCAGGCACACTCTTTAGGGGACAAGAATATTTATTTCAGTTAACTCCTGAACTATTGGATCCTCAATCCCTTGTTATTACAACCAGTAATCCACCCTAGGAATGTTCAGCAATAAATTGGAAAAATTGTGTTGCCATGGCAGCCGCCCGCTCCTGTTTTCATGCAGATTCTTGAGATTGAAGGCTAGACTTCAAAATGTACATACAAAATAGGGAAGGGAATGGAATTCTGCTTTTTCTGGTATTTTTGTTAGTTTTCCCATTTTTGATTTGTTGCTTTTTTAGAATGTGGAAAAAATGAAAGGGTAGGTATTAGTTTAGGTAACCTTTTGGGAATTTTTGGTTTATAAGAACTCTTAACCTCAGCTATTATGTGTTCCTAGGAAGTTACCATAGATCTGTATCTTCTGACCTGGGTTTCAGTGAATTTATCTCATCCATGTAGGTTAGTTTGAGGGGCTGGAAAACTGCTAGGAACTTTGTTTTCTGAAGTTCTGGTCTTTCAACTTCAGCAGAGAGACAGTGCCTAAATCTAAAATGGTGCTTAAAGACTTGGAGCTTTATTTTTAGGAAAACTACTGGAGGTTATGTTTTTGCTAACACGTTTCCTGCAAAGTACGTTCAGTTTTGTGCTTCAGAAAGGTGCCATACTGGGTTTAGAAATCCCACGTCTACAATTTTGACTGCTAGAGGTCCTTACGTACTACTTACAGATTCATTCAGACTAGTGAGTTGTTATGAGGAAAAGAAGATCCGGTTTTTTCTTTTAATCAGATTTGAAACCTGAATCCTCATCTTGTGAGGCCAGTAATGACTCCTTTTCTAGCATCACTTAAAGTATCATCAGGGATTGTCCACAACAGAAGACTCAGGGTACTCTAAGCATTGATAATAAGGTACAAGTACAATTCCTCTGTATAGCGCAGTGCCTCATGGGCCTGCAACATCTGCAGTCGTTCCTCGTGGAGTTACTGAGATCACTTTGTTTCAGTCAGCAGTTTACTGAATTCTGTTGAACATGGTGATAGAAAAGATTTAGATACAAAGTGTGAGTTAGCTGTTACTTGCTTGTAAGGTTTGGGGGTTTGGTTTGGTTTTGGGGTGGTTTTTTAGGCACCTCTTTCTGGAAGGAGTGCAATGCTGTCCTCACAATCACTCATTTATTACTGCAAGCTATTTTACATGCTTGGTTGCTCATCCTATAATTTACTCCCCTGAAATGCATGAGGGCATTTTAGAAGCATCCCGTACAAACCCAAAGATTTCCTGAAGGACCTCTGTATCTTGTTTAATGATGTTGTAACATTATGCCTGGGCTGGTAGTGAAGCGACTGTTTTCTGAAGTGATTGCAAGCACTGTATATTAACTGCCTATGGAGCTTCGTAACGTGCTCTGCCAAACAGAGAATATGTGTGCAGTGACTCCTGTGACATGAGCAGCCTCTTCTGGTCCTGCAGTGAATGAAGATCAGCCTTAACTATAGTTTTTGATTGTCAGAGACACTGTGCTATTACTGACAGGTGATTGTGCTAATGACAGGTGGCTGCTGTTTGGGTATACATGTACCCTGTTTCTCTGCAGGGCAAATTTGAGGGCCACATAGGAAGCTGCATAGTTCTGCTGAACTTGTAGCCAATGTGGGGTGTTACTGAAGTGAACAGGCACAGCCCATAGTGAGAGACAGAACATTTTAAAGGTCTTCTCAAACAACGTAATAGCTGCTGATGCTAGTAGTTTATTTTACAGTATGATTTTCGCCTTTTAAATCTTTCTTGTTAAATGAATGTGTAAGTGGAGTGAAAAACATATGCATGACGATGTTTGATGGTATAACACAATAAATGCATATTTCCCAGTTAGTTTCATAACATCATCATTCACAATTTTGCTTTTGCAAACAAGTATCTATAAGCTTTAGAGAGAGTAGTAAGCTAAAGCCATAAGTAATTAAGTAAATGATCTGATACATTTATTTTCATTTTTGTTTGAAGTCAGAGTGAATTTTATATGTTCTTTGTATATTACTGAGGTTTTTTATTCAAAAAGTCCTAGTATAGGTAATGGTTTAAAAAGAAACCCAGAGAACACTTCCTCTCCCTTAAAGCAGCTGGTTTGCAACTTACATGCTCGAAGAACTTCTAAAGTCTAAAGTAAAATCTCTTGGTTAATGAAAGGACTATGCTTATGATTTTACAAACTGTCATTAAAAAATGCATACAGTTATAAATGAGTGATTTGTTTGGGTGTAAATTAAAGTTTTCAGTACCAACATCGACTTCAGGGGTTGAATCAAATCATTACTATTAATGGTATATTTTTCATTAAGTCAGTGAAACAGATCAGGAAGACTTTAGAATTAACAGTAATTAAAGACAGAATAGTAAATGAGATAGTTTTAAAGAAATTACTGGTACAAATACATAATTTTTCTGTTAAACATTACTTCAGGTCATCTTCTAAAAATTCCCCCTCCCCCTTGCTCTAGGTTTTATACGGTCTGTATTCATTCACTTTGGAATCAACCTGACATTAAGTCTGGTTTTTGTAGGGGGTTTTTTGTGGGATTTTTTTGTTTTGTTTGGGTTTTGGTTTTGTTGTTTTGTTTTGTTTTGTTTTTTAAATAATAGCAATTTGTACATTTTCTCTTTTGTCGTTCTGTCTCCTTTTTGAGTGATGATCCTGCCTCACAGGAGACAGGCTACAAGTTTTTGTAAGAATTCACAGCCTTAAAGGGAACAGATTCAAACCAGGGAAGAAACCCTCCAACTGAACAAAGTGCTAAAAATATAACGTTTTGATTGTCTGAAATACAAGAGGGAAGACCAAAAAGTAAAAATAAATAGTAAATAAAATATGTTAGCATCAAATAAATGCAAGGGGGGGGAGAGGGTGTCACTTTTAGATAATTATTGATGGTGTCTGACAGTTGTGCCCTGTGCATTCTCTGCACAGGATTTTCCATCTAGAGTTTTGAAGCAGAGCGGCACCGTGCACTGCTTCACACTGACACCAGCGCAGTGGTTTCGCGTATGCCATCGCACTGGGTATGCATGCTTTCAGGAGCCTCAGTGTTTGATATAGAAACAAGTCCCCAGACTCTGACTAAAAACTAGACTCTAATTAACCTTTTTTACTTTTTCCCCCCCTCTGCTGCAGTGGTGACTCAGAATGCTCTAAACTGTGAGGAAAAAAAAAATCACTGAACAAATTGTAACCTAAATATTTTATCTGAGAGGAAGTATCTTCTAAATTTACTAGTCTTTTCCATAGTTAGGTGCTTTGTAATCTTGGCAGCTTTTTGGTATGAGTAAAAATGAATGCAAGCTTGGGATGATATAAATTTCTTTTAATTCTGAAGATTTAGAAAGTTTCTAGGCTTAAATCGTTGAAACAGGCAGTGCTTATATTTCTTATATAGAATACTGTTGATCTGTTGTTTCATTTTCAACAGCGTTTTTAACTTATGTAGAAATCTACACATTTTTCTAACTAAGTACACAGAGAGATGTATATTCATCATAGAGGTTGGAGAGTTCTGCTTTTTTATTTTAAAATTTAAGTCAGTTATGCTTTTGACAGAGGATTTAGCTCCAAACTGCTAATGATTTCAAGGTTGAGGGAAGAAAAAGGTAGCTGAAACAAGCACAGTTTGGTTACTTGTCAAAAGTGCCTGGAGCTCTTCTACTCCTGTGAAGTTGACAGAAAATACGATTTCTTTTTTTTCTTCTTTGACATTGTAAGACCTGTTGATGCTCTTTTGGGCTGCTGGAAGAAAAAGAAAGCTGAAGGAGACTGCTCTGAGTGCTATGTAGATAGCTAGAGGGGAAATTACAATATGGGATTTGTTTCGTTTTGTTGGTTCTTTTTTGTTTTCCTTTACAAAGTCGGACTTGAGTGGCACCAACTGGAATGTGTTAAGACTGTCCATTTGTTTGTAAATATAAGGCTATATTTACAAATTATAACAAAGTCTGGAATTCATAAAAATGAGGGAAGAGGGTGAAAAACAATAAGCTAAGAATAGTTGCATATAATAATGAAATCCCCTATATGGACCTCTGCTTTTGGAATAATGAATATGTTCATAGTATCCTTGCTAAGTGAGCTTAAGCTGGTGTTTGGGTCCAGGTTGGTTTAGTTGAACAATGTGCTTTTTCTTCTTCTGGAATTCTAGATGGGAAAAATACATTATCAATTTCTTTGTGTATTTTGGCATGTTTTTCCCATAGTTGAATTCCTGGTGTCTCCTAGAGGTTTGACAACTGTCTATTAGTTAGCACTGCTTAACTTGTACTTAAGAAATGTCAAGTGTAGCTTCTCCTCTAGGAAAATATCTGAGTACTTTTCTTCACCCTTTGCCAAAAGGCATTGTGCCCTCTGTGTGGGGGGGATTTGCCCACATCCACAGATAGCTTTGGTTTCTGGCACTGCTTTTGTGGATTGAGTTGAAATGTGTAAATGTAGGATTTGGCATATGAGGCGTTGTGGGGGCTTCTAGAAGTGGTTCAGAGTCATACACAGCCTTACACAGTAGTTTCACATAAGGCATGATCCGCGTCTGCACGTTTTGCTTTGCTTCTGTGGCTGTCCCCAGAGCTGCAGAGCAGCCATGCCATGAGCTGGGTACATGCACACCACCCCCCCTGCCCTGCGGCAGGCTTCATCCCCAGGGAAGGAAGTAGAAGGCGTAGGAAGAGGTGAAAATCTGACAGACTTCCAGTGGCAAGGGAAATCTGTAAAGCTCCATACTACTGAGGTTTTAAAAAGTTGAGAGGTCCTGAAGCCAGACCGCAGAGGGAAGAACACCTTACTGGCAGAAGTATTTTCCCTTGCTGGGGAGTGTTTAAAATGTCTGTCTTTATTAGTTCTCCATTCTCTGTGAGTTTCTGAGAATCAAACTATTTCCATTTTTCCTTTCATATATAACAGATAGGTCACATCTATATAACAGTGCAGCACAGATATCTATGCTAGTAACAAATCAGTTTTTCAGTAAGAGAAATTAGCTCATGTAGAGATGTAGCTGGCAGCAGCTGTAGTGCTCTTGCAGTATACACAAACTTGGGGTGCTTTCACACTGCATTACTTTGTCTTGCTTAGACATTCTCTGTTTAGTTCACTTTTTGGATACGAGAAGGAGAATGACTCCAATACAGAATCTGAAATTCGATGATCCCATATCTGAGTTAGTCTCAGTCATGGAAAGCTGGGAGTGAGACACTTGGAGGTATTTGAGCCCAGATTCAGACAAGTACTGAGATTATTTTAATTCCCTAACTCAGAAACTTGCTTTATCATTCCTTATTTTAGTGCCACATTCACAGATGTAGAATAGCATTATTATTAAATTTCCTGAACTTGGAAAGGAATGTTTTAGAATAAGCGCATCCTCAATGCTTATGAGGTAGACAGTAAATAGATGAGTTTAAAAAATTTAAATCTACAATTTTCACCCACTCTGTTTTATAGATGTTGTTTGGCTTGTCTTTTGAATAATGAGGAAGCAAAGGAAATATAGAACAAACCTTTCTATCCTTTCCATTTGACTGACGCTAGTCATTAGAAGTATGTAGGATGTTGTGAGGAAAGTACATGAGCTTATGGTCAGGTTGTCACTGTCATTGTAGCAAAGCTGTCATAATACCTTGACTTTCTGATTAACTTGGTTTGCCTCCTTAATATTGTGCACTTTAAATGAAACTGTTATTTTGGTAGTGATGAGATGATCAGTGCTGGACATACACAAATATAAGCTAGCCAAAAGGATACTTGTAGAGTTGTGCATATCTAACTTATATCAAATCTTCCGTGTCAGAGTGCTACACTGAGAAACTGAGCTAAAAGATAAACTACTATTTGCACTAATAAATATCCAAGCCTAACCCACACTTGTTATTAAAGAAAAGTCCTAAACTCTGCTGCAGCTTTTCTTCTGTGAGCATTGGTAGAGGTGCCCACTGATGTGCTATGTGGTACTAACCTTTCTCAGAGAAGGGACAGTGATGAATAATTCCTTGAAAGCTGTATCTCTGATATTCAACACTTAGTTTTGTGTTGACATTCTGCAAGCAATCGGCATTTTTCTCTGTCATCTGTATTTGTGATGCTCAGAGATGGCTCAGAGCTCGGACACAGTGGACAAAACTGAGCAGAGAGGAGGTGATGTGTTTGAGCAGAGAGAAACTTTCCAAGGAGCCTGAAGCTACAAGGTTGGTTGAAATTACTCCTTTTCAATAGGTCAGCCACATTCAGGATTATTTTCTGATCATCTTGCGCTCTTCTGTATCAGCATGTAGATAATGTCTTCTGGCATTTTGGGCTGCTAAGAGATTTGTAGTCGAGTGAGCATGGTTGCGTAGCTGCAGTCACTCACTTTCTTCACCCTTCTTCCTGCTTATGCTTTTTCTTTTTGGTGGTGCAGCAGCTCTGGAAGAGGAGGAGGAAGTTATCTTAATACTGGATCTGAGGTTGTGGAGTGAATTTATACAAAGGAATTGCTGGTAGTAAACACAGCACATAAAACAAACAAACAAAACCGCCTGGTATGGGAGGAAAAAGAAAAGGTACTTTTCTCGCTGTAGG
>NW_010165585.1:9437-20482 GCF_000695765.1 Mesitornis unicolor | reverse complement strand
TAGGGAAAATGAAAGAAAAAACACAGGACAGATGTGAACCACATTTCTTAATGCTATCCTGAAAAACATTCAATTACTAAGATGATGTGTGTGGTCTAAGAATATATATGTAGCAAATAAACACATTGACCGTGTTTTGATTATATTTGTAGATGAATGTGAAGGGATGTCTAAGAAAGCAATGACTTCTTTCCTGAGTTAAAAGCACTGAAGCAAGAGCACCCCATCACTAAATGCAATATAAATGAACTAAACAAGTGAAATTCCTTTACTGTTTTTAAAATCTGTATTTATGGTGTGCACTTTTCATTCAGGGGTTCTGGGATAAGAGGCCAGTGTATTAGGTGTCTTTCTACACTGTGTTTGCATGTTTTTGTTGGTTTTTGTAATGGCTTTAAGTTGATATTTACGTTTCTAGGAAATATTGTTATAGATATGTCAGAATATTCTCTGTTGCTCCTAATGGCATGCAGTCACTAAAACCAATTCTAGGTTTTGGTTTCAAGACATTCCCTGTGTTGGTTCTCAGTGTTATTTTTTGTTCCTTCAGCACTTTACTTATTGCTTCTGTTTCTCTCCATACTTTTACTAGATAACTTTGCCAGAGCACACAGCTTTTTTCTAAGTATTAAGGACTAAAAATAGTAATTTGATTTTATGCATTTTTTTGTTTCTTAGTGAGAAATTGTTTATTCTCTCAAATTCTTAGTTTCTAAAGAAAAAGAAATCCTATTTAATAGATGCTGGTTTCACTGCACGTAAAATATTCTGATTCTTTGCCTGAAGAGTTTAAAAAAAACCCAAACTTTTCACACTGGAGAAATAAAAGAAACGAAGCGGAGAAATGAAATTAATTGAGTAACTGTAAGTCTTGTGATCTGTCTGATGTTTCCTCCTTCTGTGTGAAAGTATTTGTAGGCTTGAGTTAACTTTAATATGCCTTGCTTCATGGAAGTCTACTTTTAAGTATGAGTGTCTTTCACTAATTGATGACAAATTAATGTCAGTTATATAAAATGACTTCTTTCTCATAAATGGAAAACCACTTTGTAGTCCTCCAAAAAATGGTTAATGGAATTTGCAATAACGTTCTGTAGGGCCATTTTTTCCCCCAAAATTAACAATTAATAGTTCTTTTTAATCAAGGAATCAATTATTTTTAATCAAGGAATATGGTTTATGTGAACAGCTATTATAAGAACTTATAATGGGAAAAAAATAGTGTCGATGGATATTTTGAAAAATTTCCCTTGGATTATTTTAATTTTTTTTTCTACTGAAAAAACCCAGAAGAAGTTAAAATCAAATTATAAACTCAGTTGGAGAGTAGGAGGGCATAACCCTGTAACTGGATGATTTACTACAATTTACGAAACATTGAAAATTTTCAACCAGGTTTACCCAGTGGTTTTTATATTAAGACATATATACACTGAATAGTATATACTTTTTTTTTAATCTGCTTAGTTTAATTTACAGGTCTAGCTGGGTTTTCTGCTGTATTTATGAGACGTTGTTAAATCATTTATTTGAAAATGCAGAAACCTAGCAAGATCATAGTGTTGTACAAACTTCGTTTTCAGTCAAAAGTGGAACTAATAAAGCAGTTCAGATTATTTCATGTCGTGACAAGTTTTGGATGTTCCCTGTTTGACAAGGGGCTAAAACTCCCAGCTGAAGTTTTGTTTATTTGCTTTCAGTGTGATTTGTGATGAGGGAAAGACCACTGCTACTTAAACACACATACACACCCCCCCACCAAAAAACCCTGCCCAAACCCACCAAAACTGTGTTGTGATACCTGCTGCATTGCTGCTATGCCATAGAATATGTGACATATTACAGCTGAGGCTTGCTTTTCTCTTGGCCTTTTTTCCCTTTTTTTTTTTTAAATGCCATTGCCTTATATCGACATGGCACAGGTGTCTTGTTCTGCTTTTTCATGTTCTTGTAACTTGTAATGGCAACTAGAACCAGCTGAAGGAGGTGACTAACCAGAGGGAAACAATCTTATTGCCCTTAAGGTATTCCTTCCTCATGTATCTCCTAAATACAGCCGGAGAATTGACTGGAGTAGAATATTTCCTATCTCAAACTGCTCATTTTTTGCAGTGATGGTTTTACAGTGATTTTTCCTTATGGAGCAGATGTTGGAAACATACAGGATCCAGAGGTGGGACATTTTGGAGAAGTGACCAAAACCAGAGATCCAGTATAATTTGTTATATTACAGCAACGTGCTTTGTGGTATAAGCTTTTCAAAGACTGTCATTTTAGATAGCTTTGAAAGCGGGAAGCTCTAGCAGGAAATTGGAGAGCAAAAAGAGACAAGGAGGGGGAGAAGTAGACCACAGTGATGTAAAATAACCAAGAAGGAAACTATTAGGGAACTGGGGAGAGGGAAGCACATAACACAAACTCTGGGATAGATCATGGTGCAAGCATAATAAGAATTCATAGTTTGACAGAGAAAACTTTCTGGATTGAGCACTGCTAATTTTGAGTTGATTTTTTTTCCCCTTCTTTGAGCATCATTTGGTTAACTTGACTTTTGCAGCTGGCTCTGATGACACGGGACCTTTGTTCTGAGCCAGTGTAGCTGCTCTGCTGCTTGCCTGTCCTGCCTCCCTGTTATTCTGCTTCACGGGGAGAATGTATCAGTAGGGGACAGGTTGTGGTCTGTTCAGTAATTATTGAGCTGTGTGTGTAGACCATTTGTTTCTGAAGAGAAACCAAAGTGACTGTTTCTAAGAAAGGAGGAGTAATTAGCTTTGACAAGATTTCTGCTTCTGAAAGGATTTCCAGTAGCAGTCCTCTGCTATGCATGCATACATGCATCCATATACAACCAAACCGCAAAACCAGAACAGGAACACTAGAGGTAGTCTCAAATTGCCACGGGTCTCAGCATTTTGCTGCTTTAGCATTCAGCTGTGCTCTGGTGTCTGTGCTTCCACCTGTGAAGGGGAAATATTCCTGCCCTTATGCCACTGTCAGACAGGAGATGCTCCTCTGAGACTTTTTGCAGTGATCTCGCTTCTCTGCTTATTTATAACTCATAGGTGATGTCATGTATTAAAGCCCCCTTTTTTTTTTTTATTATAGCAGTTCATCAGTGAGGACCCTGATGTACACTCACACTAAGGAGGCTGATGTTACAGGAAACCTTTCCCTTATGTGAGACATGGGCATGCTCACAAAGTGCAGCCTATCTTCAGATATTCTTAGTGCTGCATACCCTAAAGCTCCTCTTAAGTGTCTGGAGTTTGAACCACAATTACTAAAAATCTTTCTCAAGACCTCTGCAGTAACATGATAGGTACCATTTAATAGTGAAGTAGCTTTTGAGACCAGACACGTTACACTTGTCCCATTGATGTTAGTCTGAAGAAATGCAGAGGAAATTTTAATTGTCCAAAATGAGCAAAAGGTGACCTGAGTTTAACTACTCTTAACAGCAACAAGGCAGTACCCATCTTGCTTATGGTATTATCATCTCAGTTTGAAGGAAGAATCTTATGGCCTGTTAATGCTGACAGTTCATCAGTGCTCAGGGATAATACAGGCTAACCAAACCCAAGCCTGTTGCTGGCAAGCAAAGAAAAAGGAATTTCTTATGTTGAAGAGGTAAATGGTTACCATTGCAGGGAAGCAGTGCAAGACACTGCAGATATCTGTGGTTACTAGCGCTAATAGAATATTTGAGTGCTTTTTCTAAATTAAGTAAAACCATTTAATAAGGAGCAGATGTTCTGTGTGTCTTGTGTCAGGCTGGAGGCATTGCATATTTAGGATAAATTAAAAAATAATGCATTTTTCTATTCTTTATTCCTTCCCACCTTTCCCTGTGAGTATTTTCTCATATAATAAACAGAAGTTATACCAGTTGCTATCCATAAAGGAGAGATGTGAATTTGTCACTCTGACAGCGTTTCCACCATATCCTCATTTGTTGGTGTTTACGTAACTGAATAGTAAAAGTTGTCCAAAGCTATACTGTTAACATGATAAGCACTGTACAGTTTCACAGTTTGATGCTAATTAGAGTCAGCATTGAGGACACAGATTTCCTTTGTTTCTTCAAAGGTGGCAAAACTTTGATGAAGACTGCGGAAGAAATGTAACTTCTGTTCTGTAGATAGCTCTAAAAAACAGTTTCATCTGAAATGGAAGGATCCTTATTTTGATGATGTATTGCCTTGTCTTGAGGGTTGATTTTTAGAGAGTATAATATCTTCAAATGCCTTTGAAATAGACTCACTGCAGTGCTTGATTTGATACAGAACAGTGATGTTTTCCTATGGGGTTTTATGGGGGGTTTTTTGGCAGCCAATTTAAAAAGACATTGCATCTTTGCTGATTTCTTAGTGTCAGTCCCCATTCTATGAACACCAGTTCTTGTATGTGTTAGAATAAAGGTTCTGGTTTGTCCTTAAGTTTCATAAAAGATGATGTCCTGTTTCTGACAGGAGCCAGTAGCAGAGGTTGAGGGGACAGGCAAAAGAAAACAGAGCAAGTGGAGAGGGTTACTTCTCTTCCCACCTTCTGTCAATCAGAGATGTATATGACTGCTCACGATACTTCTGTTTGATTGCAGAATCATCAGAGGTCGAGTCTTTAAGAATTTGGTTTCATGGTTTTTCATGAAAATTTGTGTTTTTTACTCAGAGTTGCATAGCTAGTGGAGTTTCTTCTAATTCCATATGCTTAGAGAATAGAGAATTGTCCTAAAAATTACTGATATTTCATTTTCATGTTAATTCCACAGATACCATCAAATCACTTCTGTTTTCTTCTATATAGGAGGATGCCTTCAGTTTGTATATGCTGCCAATATTCAACATTAAACAAATCCTTTGTACCAATAGGAATGATAGACGTTTTTCACATATTTCACATGAAATGGCAGAAGTTCTCTCATTATTTCTTTTGGCATACTTATCTAAAGCATCATGGTTGGTGAAGCATTTTTTTCTTTAAAACAACATTATAATTAAAAAAATATTCAGTGCAGTTCACAGATAGTAAAAGTTTGCTACTCTTGTATTTTTATAATTAAAAAGATTGTGCTAGCACTGGAAGCCAGCAAATTTTCCCAAAAACAAGAGGCTGCTTTGAAGATGCGGAATGAGGAGACTATTGGGGTTTCCTGCATATATTGTTACCATTTGGTTGGCTTTGTTTTATGTTTTGGGAATTTTTTAAAGTGTAGTTCGGACTTTCTATATCACATGCTAATGTTGAAAGTCTAATAGTTATTAGAAGGTTGAGCTTTTTAAAGCCTTTTTATCCCATGTCAAATTTTTAAATCATTTGTGCTGTCTAGTCGCTTGTAAAGGAGAAGCCCTTATTAAAGTAGACTTCATGTACCGCTCAAGTGATTGAGACAAGAGAGGTGGTATAAATTGTTTTTGTTCTAAGTCTGGTTCTATCCTTTCAGCTAACTGTAAAAATATATGAATTACAAAATAATTGTGAAGTGATTGCTACATCACAACCTGCCATCTTTCTAGTCTGCTGATGTTAGTCAATGTCAGAGCAATACCTGAATGCCTGAAAGGAATGACTGGAAATGCATTATTTATTAAACTGTTCATTTTTAAGTTGCTGGGTTCTTATGGGAATATATGTCATCATCAGCATTTCTAAAAGCAGTAATGAAGTCAAGAATAAGTTGGGAAGTTTCAAAGTGCTGTTCATTTTTCCATATCTATGGGCTGATGCTTAGGTAAGGAATCCACATCACACTACACAACCTGATCTTTCATCAGTGATGCAAAGTGCTTGCTTCCTGTCCAGCATCAAATGTGTCTGCAGTGGTAACTGTAGGACACAAGTGGTTTCATTAAGCATATTTTTTAATGTTTTATAATTTTATAATTCATTTGGGCACAGTGAACCATTTTACACGTATGTACATGTCTTTGTCTTACAAAAAAATTTAAAAAATATTTCTGTGGACTGCATAGATGATATGTAGATGACATTTTCTTCTTCAGTTTGTTTTGAAGCTTGGCCTAGTGTTCAAGGGTATTTCACTTTTGGAGTGCTGTTATTTGGATCTGACCTAAAATGGAGGATTTGATCATCTGTAATTGTTAAACATAAGCATGTTAAGCACAATTTGCCAGTTAATCCTTTTAATATGAACTGTGTAATCTTCTTCTCCAGGAAAAATCCAAACCAGAAGTTGTATCTTTGTTTCTCTTTCTGCCCTGCAAACCTAGCCATGACTTTCATCAGAATAGGTTTTATTAAAAGAAAGAAACAAAAAATCTAGTCTTTCAAGGTTGTGATACAAGATGGTTGTCATGTTCCATAGTAAAGGTTGGTGGGCTTAATTTTCCTTCACCAAAATGGCATTGTAGTCCTTTGATGTAAAAGTGGCAGTTTGCCATTTGAAAATTGGTTCCACTGCTAGCAGGACGATTACTTCTGTTGTGTAAAAGTAAATACTTTTTTCCATCACCCAAAGAGTGGAAAGCTGCAAGAGCTTCCGTCTCTGTCTGAGTCAGACTCCACATTCTTGGGCATTTTTGCTGTCTCTGGTGTGGAACCTATATGAATTCCTGTATTATAACCTGATTATATATGTTAAACAGATTTTTTTTCTAAAAGCACTATTAAAAACATAGCTTTTTCTCCTGTGCATAGTGGTGTAAAACAAGCTTGTTTTAATCTACTACTTTTGTGTAGTTTTATTCAAGTCATCAAATTTAGTGATTCTCATACCCTTTTATATTGCAGTGGCTTTAGACCAAAATGGGCTCAGCTTAGAAACTGTCTGGATGAGCAAAAGAAGTTTTGTATTCTAGCAGGTTTTGTTATATTTTGTTTATATGATACTTTGTTTATTTTTTTTCCATTAAAAAACCAGAGCATGTAAAAGCAAAAGAAAACCAAATTGCTATCCCTTTAGCAGTCCTGGTCAATTGATAAGGGAGAAAGCTTAGCCATAGAAAGGAAAGCCCTGTCTTGGTACAGTGAAACATGAAGTAAGAGTTGAATATTCAAAAATGGAAGAGTCAACGAAGCAAGTTCAGTATTTACTAAGTGTATAGCAAACCCATCACAGCAGGTTTCCACTAACGTTTTTGGAAAAATCCAGAAAGGGTATCATTCTGAGGATTTCGGAAGTTCATTAGGTGGGCAATTTGTATTAACAGACTGAGATCTCTGTCTTTTCAGTTACTTTTGTGTAAAGAACAATAATAATACATTTTAATAAAATAAAATAAAACAATACATTTTAATAAAAAACGGCTCTAATATCTTTGGTAACGGCTCAGGGATGCACAGTGTGGGGTTTTTTTCCAACATAGTTAGTTCCAAGTCACATTTAAAAAAAAAAAAATTAGCTGCAAGCATTTCACGCTTTTCAGTGCCTGAGACTATGCTCTGTTGAACCTTTCAAACTTCTCAGGGCAACCAAGGCTTAGTTATCATTGGCCTAGAAACACAAATAACAAAGTCTCATTTCAGTGGGCTAGGAAATACAAAAGCCAGTTACATAAGATTATTGGTGCTGGAAGACATATTAATGAACACCATTATGCCTCATTTTTTGTAACTTTTGCTCAATTAAGCAGTGTCTCCCTTCATGCCTAGTTGGATTTAGATCCTGTAGCATCTCCAGGGAATGCAGGACTTGCAGCAGTTCTTCCTTCAGGAAAGACTAGAGATGTTCTTTCTTGGCAAATCATTAACTGTGTGAAAAACAATTTTTATTTTAATTTTTAAGAAAAAGTGTAGCCTTGTACTCTTTAATTCAAGAATAGCTTTTTAATGTCATTTTTTATGGCATTGCAGTGTAGTATTGGATTCTTTTCTAAAAGGAGTCCTTTTAAAGTCTCTGCAAGGTTATTGTAAGTGAAAACTTTCCAAATAGGCTTAAACGTGTCTTTTTCTGATTTTAAAATGCTGTTAGAAGGAAAAGAAGAGAATAGTCTTACTGTTTTTGATCTACTGTAAGGAGTTCAGAAGGAAGTCAGTTAGCCTTTCTTAAGGCATCACCATGTACATAGATGCAGCTTGTGATTGTCAGTTTATTAGTTTTTAACAGCTTCATATTTCATGTTTGTAAGTCTAAGCTGTAGATGATAAAGCATACTTTCCATCCTCTATATCTTTGGCTCTGCTACTGTGAAGCACTTTGAGAACTAGTTATAGATATTTATTTCATGGAAGGCATCTATTAATGCATGTACAGAGGTGGGTGATGTTTTCGTGAATATCCGTGAGCACATGCACTCATAGACCAGAGTGGGAAGGGAAATTACCAAAGGACAAATATTCTCAGTGGAAAAAAATACCCCTTCTTCTGGCCTGAAGCATCTTTTTTGATAAATCAAAGGGAAAATCTTAAGTGAGGTAAGATTTATCACTGGTATGCTTAGTCTAATTCTCTGTTTTGCCCACATCTGTGCTCTTAGGACAGACAATTTAGTCTGATTTTGTCTTCAGGACAATTTAGTTTCCTTGTGCACACAGGCAAAAATGTAATTTGTTATGGATGTGACTTCCAGGTCTGCTGTCGTGTTGAACCCTAGTAGTTGCCACCCAGTTTGGATACTCTGTTGCCGCTACAGCAACAGAGGCAGCAAGTGGTAGATGGAAAACTGGGAGGCAGTTTAAAAAAAATGAAGCCTTCACCACTCACTTGTCTTTTTGATCCTTTTTGAGAAGTCTTTTGGAAGTGATGTGTCATAAACCTCCAAAACTTAAATGTCTGTTTAGATTTTCTATTTTAAAAAAGTTAATCTGAAATACTTTATATATATAATGTTTATTATGGAGGCAAACATCTCCTCTGATCTTTGCCTTCTTTTCCTTATTCTGGTGTTGGTCGTAGTTTCTCACTGATTATCAGAATATGTGCAATTTGGTCTCATTTTTTAAGTCCCATGTGCTGCACATGTGTGTCTGTATCTCCAGGTATTAATGGTCTTGTATTAAGCACTACTTTTCTCCTTCATTGTTTCTCTTGCCACATAGATTAAGTATGAAGTAATAGAAGGTAAATGCATAGTGAGACACACCCTCTCAAATAAAATATTACTCTTTATTTGAATGTATTCTGTATCAGCTGGGCTACTTACATTATAAAACTGACTTTCACAGAGATGTGTCAAAACATCAAAATACTTTAGAAATTTTATGTACACCTGTTATATTAAATAGTGTCTGTCTGAAGAAGCAGCTTTTAAAGATGCTATGCTTATTTTCATTCTAGTTTATTCTTTTATGATGCAGACAGCTGGAAGAGACTCAGTCACAACCTTGATCTCTATATGATCTTTAAAAACAATTCCTCTATCTACTCTTAGAGTTTTCTTAGTCATCTGACTTAGTCTCCTCATCCTATTATATGCTATGGAAGATTTTTCCGTTTCATTTTAGTGTATAAAAGTAACAGGAGCTTTTCAAGCACCCGGTGCAGAATAAAGATGACTAAGTAATTAAAAGCTACAGGAGCTGCTGATTGGCACATAAGCTACAATGTGATGAACAGATGTGAATTACAGTAACATGCATCTTTAATTCCTTGAAAGAGTGCATAATGAGACCTGATTTAAATATGTTATATTTTTAAGAAACATCGCATGTGTTTTCTTTGAAATTAGCTTTACCTTCATCTGCTGGAGCTATTAAGCCAATCTGCTCCTGGAATTATTCTATACAAACCTGTACAATTCAAAAGAGGAAAAAAGAGGCTGTAAATCAACAATGCATAATTTTGGAAGCCCACTTACTATGCTTGAAAAATAGTTTTGAGATGCAACTGAGTGAAATAGGTGCTTACAGGATACACTAAACAGAGTAAAAATTCATGAATAGAAAAAGTTTTTCTAGCTTTCTAAATTTTGAAAAGTGGAAAAGACTTCAGCTACAAGGTATTCCCAATAGAGTTTTGGAAGGCCTTGCTTTACACAAATTATTTTTCCATAAAGTCAAACAGTACGTTAAAATATATTGGCTTGTAAGAAGAATTAGTTTTTATATTGGAAATCATAAGTATCTCTAACGAAGAGAGAGCAAATGAGTTTGATTATCTTGATATAACAGAATAAATTGTATATAATTTCCAAAGCTTTAATGGAAAAAAACATTTGTTTCACAATTATGAAAAGAAGAACAAATCAAAATAAAGTGTAAATTGTTGGCTAATGGTTGTAAAGCAGGGAGCTAACACTTCTTTGCTTTCTTCCCTAAGAAAAGAATTTTGTTAATGGCATCCTGGGTTACTCTGCAGTAGTCAAGTAACCTGAAGGATGTCCCTCATACCTGTAAAATTAATGCTGTGGTGCTGTTGATATTTTTTTGCTTTGTGTGATGCTGCCATAAATAATTTCAAGAGTGTAGTTTTGTGAGCTCCTGTCCATCTTCCAGTGGAAGAATTCTTTCAGAATTCAGGTCTCGAAAGAGGATTTTGTTAATTATTCTTGGCTAGTATTATTTAAGGTCAGCTCTTAAAACTGTTTGTGTTGACACTGTAACAACGCACCAGATTTTAGGTTTCCAGGGTTTTTTCCCCTTCTTTTTTAATAATAAAGAATCTCTAAAATTAATGTCAATTTCTCCAGGTATCTTTAAAGATTCCTGGTTTATGTAGGAACTAAGAATGAATTTGCTAATGCAATAAAACTGTTGGAATTGTAGATGTTGATTTTGGTAGTCTGTTACTTGTCAGATTACTGAAGGAAGTAAACCATTACCTAAAGTATACAGTAATTGTACAATTTAGAATTGTAGTATGAAATATGGTGGTATGAGTTGCTGCCGAAGTGCATACAGCCCCTTTTCATATGACTAGTATAGCCTTAAAATATCATTGTACTTTTATAAATATAAAAGGGCATCATGTGGGAAAAAATAATTAGGCTATGTGCTCAGAGTTTGCATTTTCATTTTGTGTTCACATCTGCATACCCAACAGGCCTCAAAAAATACTTATATCCATGTGTTTGCCTTCACTTACTATTTATTTAATCTGTACCAAAACTGTAGTATTATTTTTCTCCCTGAAAAGTATAGCTAGCTACAGG
>NW_010165585.1:5325-9406 GCF_000695765.1 Mesitornis unicolor | reverse complement strand
AGTTCTCTCTCTACCAAAATCTGTGCTATGCTCAAAGCTGTACAAATGCTTTAACTATTTTAGTCCTTAATGACAAACAAAGGGGAATGAAATGACCCAGTAATGTACTTCTCTACTGAAAGAGATGAATCCATTTTGAGTAACCACTGGGGAGGTGTCTTTTTCAAAACTAAATAAAACACAAAAATGCATGATTGCACTTATTATTATATACAATTCTTTAATACAATAATCAAATTCAATACTGCAGCTTTTATGTTCGTTGCTGGGCTTTTTATGACTTAAATTTATTCTGTGGTGTTCTTGTAGAGTGATTTTTTCCAGTGAAATCTTTCTTCAGTCCACTCAAGACAGGTGATATTTGAGCTCGAGATTAGATTTATAAGTGAATTTCTTTTTTGTTCTGTTGCAAAGAGATTTGCCTGGAGTACAAGAGAGTATTACTGATATATTTGGTTATTCTTGCATCATGTACTCTCATTGCTGTTCTTGTTTACTGGCAGAAAGAGAGAGACAGGGAGATACATCAAATGTTTCTAAGAAACAAGGCGTAAAGTTATGCAAGTTTGAGTGGTTGTTCCAAAAATTGTATTTTTGCATCTGTGGCATAAGGATAAAAGGTATAAACCATAATGTAAGAAGCTTGTAGTGTGCTCAACATACTTTTCTTTACTACTAAATTATTTCAATAATATTGTTTCATCTGCAAGGTTTCAGTCATGCTAAAAGGTTTCTTTCTCAAGATATATCAATAAGGAATGTCGTGGATGACTTAGAGTTGATGAGCTATATGGGCAAAAGTTTTAAAACCTTTGGGCTGTCAACCTCGATTTGAACAGCTTCAGTGGCGGGGATGGTGGAGAGGGACAGAGAATTAAATCCAAGGTCTCTTAGGTCAGACTTGATTGAAGTTTTATTGAGGGTGATCAGGAGACATTGATGAACACGCTGTGTGAAGGTAAACAGGAGAGGCACAGCAAAAGTGATCATCTCTAGATTATTTCCAACTGCTGAAATTTCTTAGTAGGTTCAAAGTCTGACATAGCCTCCTTTTTCTTGTATGCTTTGGAAATATTTGGGCAATTGCTTCAGGAAAAAAAAAAAGTAATTCTAGAAAAATTTCATACTTCACACTGAAGTAATCGCCCCTTTGTTTCTGACAAAATCTTTGTAACTAAAAGTTAGGATCGTATTTTAAAGATGCATCCATACAGGCTGTACTAATAAAAAGCTTTTTAGATGGGTAATTTTTGAGCCTTAATGCCACTGTAGTGATAATGGCTTCCTGTTTTCTTTCTTTCCTGAAACAGATTCCTGCATATAGAATGTTTTCATGACTTGTAAAATATAGATGATTTTGAAAAGTCTTATTCTAATGTGTGTTATAGATACATACTGTGCTGATTTGAAGAGGTTCATTGGGAATTTTGCTCTTATGATACTTCAGTTTCTGTAAAAAAAATATTTTATTTTTTTTTTACAAAGTAATGCTTAGGTTTTAAACCACAATTTAAATTAGAATTTTTGTTTCTTCTGAAACATACGATATAGCGAATCCTACAAAGAATAGTACTTATTATTATTGCTACACAAAAGCATACAGAGAGAACACTGTTCTGAAGAGTTTTTTTGTGTAAAGACCATAGTTAATGGTTACTGAAGATAGGACTGTCTAACACAAGTGTCTAAATGTAATGGAGGTTAGCATATTTTCAGTGATTAGTTTTTGCTTGGGGTTTTGCTGTTGTGGTTTGTTTTGTTGTTGTTTTTTTTAATTTAATTTGGAGCAGAAGTAGGGTGAGGAGGAATTGGAAGGATTTGGGAAGATGAGGAGGATAAAGGAATAAAGTGAGGTAGAAATAACATCTTGCCTCCTGCTAAGCAAGTCAAGAGGTAGGTGTCTTTTTGTGTTTGTGGCACCAAGACACTTACTGATGAAAAGGATAAGGTAGCTTTTGTGAGACTTTCACAGTAACAATTTTCTGTAGTTGAAAGCACTCGTTTTGTTGTGTAATGTTGTGAACTCTGACTAACTGCTTTTCTTGAGCTGGAATGGGGCCCGAGGAGTTTGTGTCAGCAAAATAACCCTTGATTTTTTAATTAGAGCTAAAACATATGTTGGAAAATTAGGGCATAGCATTTTAATAATGCCTAAGTAACTTCTTTTGTGTTTCTATTGGTAGAAAGTAATACAAATAATACATGCAAAGCAATTTCCTTCTAGATGTGGCAGATTTATACTTAAAAAATTGAATGGAAGAAAATGCTTTAAAAAAATTACTTATTAATACTTTTTTTTAAAAAATAAAGTTATTACACTTAACCCTTTAAAAAAGTCACAATACTGGAGAACAAAATATCCTGAAATTCATTTCCATTAGAATAAAAACATCTTAAAGAAAAATTGATTTTTTTTCTATACGTAAGGCCTACTTGTTTTTGCATAATCAAGCTCAAAATATTTTTTTGGCTAATTTGAAGGATACTTTTTCAGAATGTATTCTCATCATAGAAGTTCTGGTTACATATCTTCTAAATGTTAAAAATATTAATAAATAGGAGACACAAATAAGAGGTAGCATTTTCTAAGGAATGCAAAGTACTTTTGCAGGTCTTTGTGAAATTAGTTCAGTAATTCTGAAGTTTTAGGAGATGCAATTTTCTGTTTTTCTAGATACTGGAAATGAAAAAATAGTCTGTTGTAGTAACCTGCTATATATTTGCAATCTTGTTAATAGCAATAAAGCCTTTAATTTTACTTTTTTAAAGAAGTTGAATGTAGTATTTTCCATTTCTGTTAGATGAGTGTTTTTAAAATCTACCATCATCTTTCTTGTCTTTAATTCTTCAAGTCAGTTCTATAAGAATTACCCTTTTAGCTTTAATTAATTTCTTGCCATTTCTGTTTTATAAAATTTACATTTTATCTTGTAGTCTGAATGACATGTTTGCTATTACTCACTCACTAGACAGGTTTGGTCAGAGAGGTGAAAGCAGAGAAAATGGTATAGTATCTGTTTTCCACAAGATAAAGTTACAAACGACATTCTTCTTTCCCATCCCTAAAGGCACTGAGGCGTGAACTGAAGGATAAAGAGCAGACCATTCTCAATGCTGTGGACCAGGCACGAGTTTTCCTTGCTGACCAACCAATTGAGGGGCCTGAGGAACCAAGAAGGAGTTTACATTCAAAATCAGGTCAGAAAATACTCTCTTCCAGGAATGGTCAGAAAGAAAGAAAAAGGACTTAGGCATCTCTAGCACGTATTTTATATCTCAGTTACTTGGGTAGACTTTAGAATTTTCCAGATCATGTTCTGTTTGCTTTTATTTCAATAATTTAGCCTGAGAGAATTACTACTTTGCAAGTACTCATGTTTTAATGGAAAAAGTAGAAAAGTCTCTATTTCCTTTTCCAATTTTTGATTCAAAACACTTAAGTCATCTTCTGTTCTTTTTTTCTTAACATGATAACATATACACCGTAAATGCATTCAGAATAGTAGTTCAAGGATGCACATTCAAATATATATATGTTGTTATTACAAAGTTTTGTTCCATAAATGGAAATAAATGTATTCAGTGGTGTATCTCATTAGGAGTGAAAGGAATCAGCTTTAGGAAGGCAGTTGTTGCAGAATCTTAAAGATGTGAACATTAGATGAATTATTACTAAGGTATAAACCAGTCCTGTCTGAGAAACAATATTTGTATAGTGTTTGTTGAGATATTTTTCTGTATCCGAGACCGAGAAGGTAATAATTTTCTTCCACCCCAACCTCATAACTGCAAAGCAGAAAAATATACCAAATATCTGTGTAAATAAGTCCTAGAATAGAAGATTCTCCTCTCAAAAGCCACAGAACCACCCATCACAGATGATGTCAATGCATAAAATATTACCAGTGTAAAATGTATATTTTCTACCAGGAGTTGGTATCAATAATCTAGTCAGTGTTGACGTAAAGTGCAAAAGCAAACTTCAGATGATAAACTGCATCATAAACTCTTGTTTATCCTGTGCATGCGGTGAGTTAGTCTTGGCTACCAGCCGAACTCCCACCCATCTGCTCACTCACTT
>NW_010165585.1:0-5289 GCF_000695765.1 Mesitornis unicolor | reverse complement strand
AGTGAGAAAGCTCATGGATCAAGATGAGGACAGATGCAGATCCCTTAGAAACTGCTGTTATGGGCCAAGCAGATTTAGCTTGGGGAAAATAAACTATTCATTGTGATTTAAAAATAAATATTTTATTACTGATTTGTTACGGGGAAACAAAAAGATAAACACTAAAACCACAGCTTGCTTCCTGCCTTTCCCAGACTCAACTTGACTCCTTCATTCCTGTGTCCTTACTTACCTTCTTATGACTGCTGGTCACACTTAGCCTGTTCAACAAGGCAATGAGTTGAGTAAGAGGATGGGAAGATGGTGGGTCCATGGCCAGCCTAGCAGTTTCTCTCTGCTGCTCCTTTCTTCTCACACCTTTCTTCTGCCCCAGCATGGGGCTGCCCCTCCTCTGACCTTGGCGTTCCCTCTGCTGTTCTTGTTCCCTTCTCCTCCCTCTCTGCTGTTTTCTGCTGTTTCTTAAATAAGCTTTCCCTGAGGTGCCACCGGAGAGAGCCTCAGCTGTGCCCTGTGGTGGGTTCTCTTGCAGCCAGCTGTTCCTGGCATGGGACAGTCCCAGACTCTTCACAGAGGCCCCCATGCAGCCCCTGCTGCCAGCAGTGGGCACTTGCACCCTGCACAGAGCTGTGTTGCACTTTCTGTAGATTAATAGACTTTCAGGCCAAAAGGCATCTTTGAATCATCTGCAGTGATCTCTTATATATCATAAGCTCTGATCTCTTATATATCATAAGCTATTAAATTTCACCCAAGACTGAGTCTAGTAATTTTTTTCTGACAAGTAATGCCACCAATCTCCAGAAAGCTGCATCTCTGGATTTGAAGACATCCAGGCACACACAGTTCTTCTACTGATTAACCATTTTTGGTGAAGGATGTGAGTGTGGGCATTTTTCTTGACTTTTCAAATGTTTATTTTTTAAATTTTGTCAACCTCTCGATTGACTGTATTCTCTGCAATTCTCAACTTCAGTGAGGTACACTTCATGTTACTAAAGGTGAAGGAGTGTGGTTTTGGGTTGTAAGATAACACACTGTCTTTTAAAAGGAGTAATGATGAGCAGTACGCAGCACTGTATAGTCAAGATTTGAACATGGTTTTTGGTTGCTTCTATTATACAAATAATAAAAACTTTTTAAAAAATCATAATTGGAATAATTGGAAAATTACTGTTTCTTGAGTTTAGTTCTTACCTTTTGTTGTAATGGCAGGGGTGTTTAGGGGGCAGGGTCACCTAATCCAAACAGGATAAAGGTTGTAAAATTGCTTTCTATTTTCTGCAAACTCCCTCTCCATCCACTTCACACCTCCAGCCTTTTCATTGACTGATAGACCTATTTTAAGGACCTGTGCATACATATATTCAGTGTTCCATCCAAAGAGAATATTTGTTACAGGATTCATTATGATCAGCCGTTATTGTCATTATGTTTTTGTTAATTTCAAATATATCACAAGAACATAAAATCAGGTTATGAGCAAACCTCAATTTCTTGTTTTTCGTGTTGGCCTTATGCTTCCCATGTTGGCCTTCTACTACCAGTTGGCCTTCATTTAGTACTGGCACATTCAAAGACAGTTCTTCATCTTCCAGGAAACTTCCTTCAAAGTTAATTTTATCTCCCATCTGTCTTGTCTTCTAATTTTGTTTTGCCATGTTTCTGTAGGGAGGCCTCATCACAAAAAAGCAAACTTCACATTCTTCTTGCCTTTGAGCTGTTTCAGTATCTGAGTGAAACTGATTGATAAACCAGCAGGCCAGCTGCTGAACTTTATAGATGAATAGGATAAGGAAATTGGAAATGCTCACATTTTTAGCTTGTCACTTGTCCATGATAGAGGAGAAAACCAAAATCTAAAAATGTTATTTACAATTCTCTATGGTATAGTTACAGTTGGCTTCTTAGATCCCTGTACTGTTAGTAAGGTTGCAGATCATGGGAAACACAAAGGAAAGCAGAAATAATATTTTCTGTCCCCAGGGCTCTACAAACCAATGATACAGCATTGCTGAAATTCTGTCCTTAAAATTCCATTGATGCAGTGAGGGAATGAAGATAATATAAACTAGCATCCTAGCAGATTATCACAGGCCACTACATTGATTCTCACTGCAATAGTGAATGTTTCCAGGAGTCTACAGTATTGTCAAAGTACTTCAGTAGCTTGTAATTTTCTTACAGCAATCAGATTCCTAGCTTTGAAAGCTGTTATTTGGTAGTAAAGGTTGCTGTGATAAACATATCATTTAAAATTAATTATTTACCATCTGTTATCTCCTCTTGGTTGAAAGTATAGAAAACCCCATGAGAGAAATATATTAATAGGTATCAGTGAATTACTTGCGTATACTTTAAACTTGTAGTTGCACAATATATTCACCTGTTTCAGACATAAATAGAAGTTGAACTTTGCTTGCTACACTGAACACATCCAGACAAATTCTCTGTCATAATTTTTCCTCTTGGCAAGGAAGATCTCACTGCAAATAGGCAATTTACTGTTTTCTAATGTATATAGCAGGCAGCACTTCTATTCCCAACCACTTGTGCCTGTCCGCTAGCTGTCATTCACCACTGGAATAGATTTTTGTTCTCTGCTATGCAGCTGGGCTGAGTAGGAAGTCTGGAGTGTGAAAATTAGAACTGCTTAGGAGAATGAAGAGTGTATGGCCCACTGCATGTCAGTGGAATCATGCCCAGAAATTACTTAGACTATTTTGAACATTGCTCCCTGGGTTTTATTTGGAACTAATTCACCTGTGACTTTTGAGAGTTTCTTCATAAGATTAGAGAAACGTGCAATTCCCCTTGAGAGAATCTCAAACTAAGTATCTCTCTCCTTTTCAAATAGATCTCTTAGTCACCCTACAATTTCAGCACTCCTGGGTAAAGCATTAAAGCTTGTCCTGTAGAGCCTATATAGTTGCCTGCTTGCAGTTTGGTTAGTGAAGTTCAAGGAAGTTGTTTCTGTTTGAGTGCTGTGGAGTGCAAACTTGGAGGAGTTTTAAGCCTGAATTTTTAACAGCTGAGTATTAGAAACAGGTTGGTCTGAGGCCATAGTGGTTAATTTTTATTATTGGTTTTTTTTTTAACTATGAGGATCTCACGATATAATCAGAGTTATATTCATTCTTAACCTGTGAGTTTTAGTTCTAGCTGAAATATGGGATGCTTCCCAGGTGGAAGTCATGTTCTTAAAGTTTAACTGTTACCTTATTTTAAAGACTTCAGAAGTCAGTAAAGTTTTGTCTGCAAGAGAATTCTCAGTGACGCTACTAGAAATGTGGATGACTGATGGATGTCAAAGATTAGGACCTAGTTTGAAAGAAAATTCCTTTCTTACACTCTAGAGCAAATCTAGCTCAAAAACATTGCAAATGAACCTCAAGAAAGCAAATTGGAAATTGCAGAATATTAAACAAAAAGCAAAGTGTGTAGAGAAAGCAGGCTGAGGAAACTTGCTTAGAAGATTCACAAAAGTTCGGAACGTGGATGTTTTAAAGTCCTGTGTTGTTACAGGATGCTCTGTCTTTTGAGCTGCCTGACTTGTCTTTATTTTCTGTTTTTGAATTGTTTTGTAATAAAATAGATGCCTTTGTTTTGTTTTGAAATGCTGTTAGGGGATGTATATCTGTCTCATGTAGCCTTGCTGAGGAGCTGCCTGCCATATGTGCTGTGCCAGAAAAAAAAATGTATTGAACTTTGGAAGAAATAAAAGGCCTGTTACAATCTGCAGTTGCAATGCTCTGGAAAGAATCGTAGGTTTAATTCCTTCCTTGCCTGGAGAAACAGGGATGCAGTGGTGATAGCCTTCTCTCCATTATTATACTCCCTTCAATATGAATTGGAAGACATGGTAGCTTGGTAATGCTATAGCCATACTGTTACATTTGGATTTTTCTGGTTTTGTGGCAGCAGCAGACTAAAACTGAATTCATACCTGGTTTATGTTAACTTTGAGCTTCCACTGTACAAAAGTATTATGAACTTGCTTTAGATCACACCATTTAATACAAAATGGTGTCTTGTTCATAGTGAAAAGTATTGTATGTATTTTGATTATATTGACAAATTACACTGGTTATGCTGGATAAATGCATGGTTCTCAAGATTGTTGTAATCTTTAGTTTTCTGGAGATAGATGTTATGGGACGACTTAATTATCACTTTTATCTAGAAGCTATTATCTCTTTATTTCATACTTCTGTGCCTTCCCTACCAGCACCCACTGGGAAAAATCAACCACTATTATTAAAGAATATGGATATTTGTTAACATTTTTCTCATTTGTCTTTATCTGGACCCCACACTCCAGGCCTTTTGCAGAAGTGTTCATCATACATAAGGTTAATATCTTTCTCTTTTTTTTTTGTTTTTTTGCAGTTCTGCCTTCTGCAGACCAAAAGTAATTTATCTTTTCTTCTGCAGAGACTTTCCTCATTCACTCTTTATTTAATTATGTTTTTCTGGTTTGAAGAACTTTCAGCTTTGATAGAAGAAAACCTAAGTGAGCTAAGATGAAAATGACTGTGCTTTGTTTTAACTGCATATGCAACAGATATTTGAACAGGAGGTTCAACAGCCAGGTTTGTGTGGCTGGGTGCTTGGAGTCTGACTGATTGCTATGCTTCCACATAAATCAGTTGCTGCTTATTCTTTAAACTTCCTATTCTCATCCCATCAGAAGTAACTTTTCTGTGCAGATTGTTAGAAACCCAGAGAATGCTTTTGCTGGAGCGATGCTAAAGACTTCCTCATGCAATGAGTGTGCTGCTTTTGGTTCTTCTGCTTAGGAGTTTGACAGCGTGCCTATATGTCTATTCAAGTGCTCTGAAAGTAATCATAATTAATACAGTACTGTGTCACTCATTACTTTTTACTGCCAAGATTGATTGAACCAGGGAAGAGATGATATTTGGCATAATGGGAGACGGAGGAGAGATGAGGACAGCTCCAGTTCTCGTGTATTTTATTAAGAATATAGCGAAAGTGAAAGGAAATTAAGGTAATTGTGGCAGGATGGAAAGAGATCACTAGTTCAAGTCCACATAATGAGGAACAAGAAAAGTTGCTTAGAATCAAAACTGCTAGAACAGGAATAGTTTAAAATATCTAAAACAAATTCTTAAACAAGAATTTTCTTCACTGATAACTCTCCTTGGTAAGTGTTCTCCATACACTTAAGTACATAAAGAAGCTGTATACTGTGAAGTTCAGGCATAGAAGTTTTTCTTCCATGGCACTCTGTCACAGGTACACACAGAATCACAGAATATTAGGAGTTGG
>NW_010165584.1:0-6292 GCF_000695765.1 Mesitornis unicolor | reverse complement strand
CCCAAGCCTGTAGTGCTGCATGGGGTTATTCCAAGTGCAGGACCTGGCCCTCATCATATCATCTGCTTGGACAGCCCACATTTCAGATTTGCACATAGCACGTTGCCTGCCTAAAACCTTCACCAAAAACCCCCACATTTTAAAGGATACATGGATGGTAATCCATTTTGTCACCAAAGAAGTTCACAAATTGAGTCCCGTTGTAGAAATAACCAGCTGGAAGAGGATCCAAGTGGCGTTTCACCTACGTTAAGAAAGAATATACAGTATATTAAACATTTAAAAGCTCAAAACTGCTTAGAGACAGTCCTGATGAACTTAAATAGATGAAAGAAAAGTTCTCTTTACTGTAGTTAGCAGCCAGGGAGACAATATTACAAATGACATCCATACAGACCAGAGGAATTGGGTACAGTTAGGAAGCCAGCTCCAGAGATAGCACTGACAACCTGAAGCTAAGTCTATTTTTCAGAGCTAACACCAAGATTTATCTCTCAAATCCCTCCTGAACAGCCTCAGTGATCTATCAAGTACATATGAAGACAGTAAATGCTGCAATAATTTAGTGCTCAGCACACTTATGGCAGGAATGGGAGGTGCTTCATCATACAAATGGGTATTTAAGGAAATCAGCCAAAAGAAGGACTTGCTATTAATTGCTTCTACTTACGTGAATGTTCTTTATTTCCTGAAGGGTTAGCATTCCTCTGGTTTTCAGAGCTTTCCTCTGAGGCTTCTGTATGAAGAATTAGAACCCAGTTATGTACCTACTGAGTGACAATGTGATATTACAGCTTAATTACATTTGAAAAACCAAAACAAACCGAGAAAACTTCTGATCTGTGGTTTGTTTCTTTAAAAAAATGTTTCTTTAAAAATCTATCATCACATGCTAGCACAAGCCCAGCCCAAAAACACTCCTTTAAGAAGCATGTATTTTAAAAATTCATTTCTAGACAGAATTGTTTAATTACATTAAGGCACTTGGAACTATGTTCTGAAAACAGAAGGCAAAATTAAGTGATTGTAATTAAAGCACTGGTATAAATTACAATTTCTAAGTCTTTTAAAAAAGACCATTTAAATGCAGCTCTACAGGAAAAAAAATGAAGAAAATTGGCACAGGAACAGAAAAATAACCTGGTTTGTAGTCTGAAAACGTCTATAATTAATTTCTTCTATGCAGCATGCAGTAACTCTCAGAACTATCAAATAAAATATTAAATGAAATATTATATAAACAATATTACATGTCAAAAGCATTTGTCTCCACATATTATCCTTGTGATCTGTACAAAGCATGAGGTACCAGCACAGAAAATGTGTACTTCACTGATGTAACACAACCTGCTAGAAGAAGAGGGGGGAGAATCTGAAGATCCTCAGAAACAGCTCCAACAATGGCCTGCAGGAAATGTTTTCCCCTTCCTATTTAGAGATACTACACAAATCCGAAGCCATAAAGAATCATAGAATGGTTTCGGTTGGAAAAGATGTTTGAGATCATTGAGTCCAACCACTGAACCAGCCCTAAGTCTGCCACTAGACCATGTCCCTAAGCACGGCGATGTAACCACAGAATCATGGAAATCACAGCATGGTTTGGGTTGAAGGGACCTCACAGCCCCCCCAGTCCAACCCCCATGGGCAGGGACACCTCCACCAGCCCAGGCTGCTCCAAGCCCCGGCCAACCTGGCCTTGGGCACTGCCAGGGAGGGGGCACCCACAGCTTCTCTGGGCAACCTGGGCCAGGGCCTCACCACCTCACAGGGAGGAATTTCTTCCTCATATCCAGTCTGAATCTCCCCTCTTCCATTAAAGGAAGGAACCAAATGTTCCAAAATGAGCATCATGACAGAGCACAGTTGGAGCTATAGGCTCAAGTTCCAGCTAGAGAGCTAAAATATGTGATTTGTATGGTTGAACAGTTTCTGTCTAAGTGTATTTCTGAAACAAACCTCAAGACTCGCTTCCTATGACCTTGGTGTGCACCCTGGCAAAAGCAATACCTGCTGGTATTAGTTGGTTACGTAGCAGCAAACCATCTTCTCCAAGACAACTAACTTGTCCAAGTCAGCAAGACACCACAACTGCAAAACGTGCCATTCAGGCTTCGTACAATGAGCACATTCCCTGTTCCCTACTCCAGCTCCCTTTGCATAGGTATGTTAGCCATGCAGAAATACATGGAGCTCTACATAGCTGTGCACTTGACAAATTAAGCAAGACAAAATAAATTAAGAAATAGCCTCCATTTCAGTGGATTACGTCCAAGGAGGTTTAATTGAGTGAATCAAAACGAGTTTTCAGCTTTGCAGCGTTCAGGTACTTCACGAAGAATTTATTTCATACTACACTTTAGCTTTTGGCGATCGTGTCTCAGCTAAATCATCTTGTGTTTATTCTGGACCTACTCCACTTGCTCAAGCGTTCAAGAGCAGATCAATCCATGGATACGCTGTAGGAGATATTAAAACAATACACACATTTACAGCCTGGAACAGTAATATCTCAGTAGGAGAAAAAGGAGATTAAAATATTTCATCAAGACACTCAGGTTTCTCCTTTTGTTGCTGAGAAATGCCAAAGAGATCGCGCTGAGCAGCAGCAAACATGCCCACAAACCTGTTTTGCAGTTTCTCTGAGCCAGTCTTTTATATCCTCTTCCTTCAGAGAGCAGCCAAGGAACACAAGGAAGAACTCCTGCTGGCTGCCGCAATCTCTGCCATCGCTTCTTGCGTCAGGGGGAACTGGTCCCTCCTGCACAGGCACAAGGCTTAGGGAATTGGATGATGTGTTGTGACAGACTTCGATCACTTTATCAGAATCTAGCAAGGGGAAGACAGAAAGAAGCAGCGTCTTGATAACTGCTGATCTAATTTAACGTCAACACGTTGGTGCAGACAGAATACAGCACGTGAAGTTGTCAAACACATCTATACACGCGGTGCAACCTCAAGTAGTAATTTGCCCTTACCTGAAAACTTAACTTTGCCCATGATGTGATAAATGTTTCCAGAAAAAGGACTCGGCTTGAGCAACGACTTAATGGCTGTTTGAAAAAGAAGACAAACAGATTGTCTCATTTAGCATCCTTATCCTTGGTGTGGCTGCTTCTGCTCAGACCTAGGCTACGGGTCTCTAACCCACATCCTAATGCTTCAGGGGGAAAAGCTGTAGTGTCCCCCCGAGCCCCACTACATCATATTTCTCTGTTTTCTCATTGCTTTGCTAGGGGGTAGGTGGGAACTAAAATGTGTCTGGCATAACGAAGGCTTACAGCGTGTGTGGAAAGTAAAGTGGTGCTCCTTAACACTGTTTTGCTAAGGAAAGAAGGAAAGGCATGATTATATATCTACTCTAGCAGCCTAACACAGAGCCGAGCCTATTTTCTAGTAGCTACGAAGAATTATTTGGCATAAAAAGCAGAAGCTGATGCTCGCTCATAAACTCTATTTCAACACTTACTAAATAAAACTAAGCATAAAATAAAAAGCAGACGTATAAAGGTAAGTGTCACAGCCTCCAGAAACCAAAAACGAAATTAGATTTCTCATCTGAACAAAGCCATGGGCCAGTTTTCCAGGGCAGACACTGAAGACAACAATTTACTGTACTTTACGGAAGGAAAGCTGAATTTTCAATTACAAGTTTGCTTCAGCAGTAATTAAGTAACAGAGCCACGTCAGTGCCTTCCTTCCCCTCTGCTCCTCAGCATTTCAAGCTTGGATTTCAATCAAGTCAGTCAAAGTTCGCTTGTACCTTTGCATTTGGTCACAAATCGTGTTTTTTCTAGAGGGCGATTAAACCACACACAGATCTGAACCATTGGAGGGAAGACAGACCCAGCTCTGTATTTACCTTCATACCTGAAGAGAAAAACAAACACACAGCTTCAGCACACAGGAAACACACAAACTTGTGCTTTTCATCTACCAGATCTCTTAAAAGGAAGATCTGTTATTTCACCACAGGTAAGACTTACGTATAGGAACAAAAATACTAAGCTGTCTTCTCTAAAACATCCATGAGAATGTGATATTAATGGTATTGGGCTGTTCAGAGTGCTCAGGACTCCTTTTCACAGAATCCCAGAATGTGAGGAGTTGGAAGGGACCTGGAAAGCTCCCCCAGCCCAACCCCTGCCACAGCAGGATCACCACAGCAGTCACACAGGAACACGGCCAGGGCTTTGGGTGTCTCCACACAAGGAGACTCCACAACCTCTCTGGGCAGCCTGGGCCATGCTCCAGAACCCTCACACTCACAAACTTTGGCCTCATCTGCAGCTTGAACCTCCTGTGCTCCAGCTTGGGACCATTGCCCCTTGTGCTGGCATTGGACATCCCAGAGCAGAGCCTGGCTCCTTCCTCCTGACACTGCCCTTTCCAAATGGATCCCCAGGAATGAGGGCACCCCTCAGGCTCCTCTGCTCCAAGCTGAAGAGCCCCAGCTCCCTCAGCCGCTCCTCAGCAGGAGATGCTCCACTCCCTCCAGCATCTCTGTGGCCCTGCTGGACTCTTTCAAGCAGTTCCTGTTGTTCTGGAGCTGAGGGCCCAGCACTGGACACAATATTCCAAGCTTTTCCTGCTGCATTTTAATTTTCTTACGTACTATCTACATACTATTCTTGCATACTATCACCAAATAGATGAACAGCTGTCCAAAAGCTTTAAATACTTGGATTTTCCTGCTTTTTCTCTCTCCCTTTGCCTCCACTCAACCCAGAAGTAGCTCTGACATCCCAAGCTTTGTGCCGGTTTACTTTAGGAGCTTTACTCACGTCCAATTGAGAGCCAAAATGATGAATAAAATAGCAAGATATTGTAAACAAGCCACGCTTCCAGCCCTATAAACCTAACCAGCCACCAGTCAGCCAGGACGTACAGTGGTTGACAGGTTTATATTTTCTGCCAAATAGGTGCAGCGGAGATAACCGCAACAAGATGTGTGAAGAGCCCTGGACCATGACAAATATTCTTCAGTATTAACTTGAAAGGTTGGTACCTCGAATTATCGCGGCCTTCGCCTCTGCCAAGGCTGTCAATAATGTTGCTGGGGTTTATGAATAATTATTCTGCTAATAGCTAGGCTGACATAGCGAGTTCATTCCAGTAAGGCTGAATAGCTGTCAGAATGAAATTACTCTGGTCATTATGGACCTCATCCATCCCAAGCCTTCCCGGCTCATTCCCAGAGGCTTTTTATTTTCTCTCTATTCAATTACAGCAGCGATCTTGTCATTGATTTCAATGGTGTCCAGAAAGCATGTTTTTCCCCATAAAATAATGTATGTAATAAAAAATACTCATCAGCTCTCTTTGAAAAATGATTTACAAAGCTATTGCCTGTCTTGGAAAAAAAAAATATAGATATAAATTAAGTTAGTGAGACTTTTTAATCTTGCAAGTTAATTAGAAAAATAGTTTTAATATTTCTCAGTCTAGATACTTGCCAGCCAGGATACATTAAATACCGAGCTCTCATCATCTGAGGATTTGAGAAACTGCTTTCGGAGAGGATTAATTCGATATCCTCATTCCTATAAAGAGATAAAGATGAAGGTTTTTAATTTCATAAGTTCACTAAAACAGCCAACATCTGTATGCTACTTACATTAAACAGACCACGTTAGTCACAGCAAAATTAAAGAGTATTTTTCCCTTAGTGCAACAGTAAGATAAGTCACACTCTGCGAACAAAAACATACATTGCCTAATCCTTGTATTTATAAAGCTATAAAGGGAAGATGCTTTTTGCACGAGAAGCAATGAAGAAAAATCTGCATCTCCTCTGTATAAGTTACCAGAGTAAAATATGGGACTACGAGTTGCTAAGTGCACGCGTCCCCAGACGTGACAAGTTCTGGACAGCGATCAACGTTACCGAGTCACAACTCCATTTTCTGCCAAGATGAAGGACACAGCAGGATTTGCCGCTCGGATGAGGCTCTGCAGCTGCACGAGGAGCGGATGCTTCTGCTCTGTGGCATGACTGGTGAAAACCACGTTACTCACTAGTCCTGTGGAGGGAAACCAGAGGAGTTTACACAAGGCAGGTATGCAGCAGTGACTAATAGGTGATTAAACAATATAAGAGCTGTTCTTTCTCTTATTTTCCTTTTAATTCACTACATGAGCACTATTAAAGAAAAAAACCAAACCACAACAACGAAAGCAAACAATCAAGGAACCTTTCATCTTTTCACCTGCCCAGCAAAAAGCCAGACCATCTGACTTCATACATGAACACTGAGGAATAACCAAGCACAGAATTATATATTATTATATA
>NW_010165583.1:0-9558 GCF_000695765.1 Mesitornis unicolor | reverse complement strand
GCGTTCAGCCGGGGGCCTCCCCCTGCGCCCTGCCAAAGCGACGTGAATTTAAAGAAACCCCTTTCTCTCACTTCACGTTATTCCTTGGGGTTAGCCTGTTCTGACACTTAAATCCCCAGAAACGTCGGTTTCTTAAAGTCTGTGCACGGCAAGAGAAGGATACAAAAGAAAGGCACAACTCCGTAAACAGTTGCCTGTGCTCTTCCGCGTTGCATTGACTCTAATATCTGTTTCTTGCCTTTTTCCTCCGACTTGTCTGACCAGAATTATGGACCCAAACTTACTGAGAGAGCGAGAGCTGTTCAAAAAGCGTGCCCTCTCCACACCGGCGGTAGAAAAACGGCCAGCGCCATCTTCTGACTCCTCCTCTTCGAAAAAGAAGAAAGCCAAGGTAGAACAAGGTGGCTCTTCGAGCTCCAAACAAAGCGCAGGTTGGTGAAAGTCTCCTGTTCATCCGTTTTCCAGCGTCTGCCCTCTAAGCTGTGCTTTATTACTATGAATTGGTCTGCGTGTAAGTGTTGTGCTCGTGGCTGTTGTCATTCGTTCTTTTAAATTGTTACTTTTTGGTAAGAAATTCAGCTGTGCGACGTGAACAAAGACACGGGTAGCAGCAAAAGTAGCTCAAGCTTCATCCTGTGACTTGGTCGCAATTGCTCAGTTGGAGGAATCACTGCCAAAATGTTATTTCAGGTGAAACTCGGCTTTGCTTTGTGGATGTCGGTGAATGCTAGACCTGCGGAGCAGGCAGTTACAGTGGTTTTATTCTTGTTCTTCTCTCTGTCTGGCAAGAGAGCGCCTAGACCTTAATTTTCTTAACTGAACGTCACAGGCTGCCAGAGAATGGAAAAGGTCCCTCAAATCACACATCTCCTGTGTTCACTTTGATCGTGTGAGACCTGTGGGACCTTTTCTGTTCTCTGGAAGCGCTGACCGTTCTCTGATGCACTCTACAGGGCAAATCAAACATCAGGAGTTACTAAACACAAGACGCCCTTTTGTGCAAGCTCGTGGTGCGCACGTATTTTGAATACACTGCCTGGCTCTCTTCTACACTCGAAAAGAAACAGTAGAATGGGTATCAGCAAAGAAAAACATCCAAGTTACCAGCTAGACATTTTAAAATAAGTCAGGGGAGTTTCCATCACCCCTTTGTCGTGCTGTCCTCTTTAAATAAAGTCAAATTCTCTGTGTAACTGCCTACATTGCAAATCCTGAGTGAGGACGGTTTGCTGAGATGAAGGGCTGAGGAGGCAAGAAGAGGGCAGACAGCTCAAGTGTGAGTCTGATGTGCTGATCTGAGCAGTTACCTGGCCAGGCAGCAGAGCAGATAAAGAAAGGGTCGTTTCTTTTCTGTGGTTTTGTGGGCTCAGTATTTCTTTAAGTGCTTTTGCAGCTGTCAAATGGTTTGCTTACACAACTAGGAATGTGTGACCGTGAGGAAATGGGCTTTATCTTTTACGCTGCTGGCTTCACTCCAGACAGCATCAAAAAGGTTTCAGGGCTTCTATAATGGAGAAGATATTGGGAAGAAATTCCTCCCTCTGAGAGTGGTGGGGCCCTGGCCCAGGTTGCCCAGAGAAGCTGTGGGTGCCCCCTCCCTGGCAGTGCCCAAGGCCAGGTTGGACGGGGCCTGGAGCAGCCTGGGCTGGTGGAGGTGTCCCTGCCCATGGGGGTTGGACTGGGGGAGCTTTAAAGTCCCTTCCAACCCAAACCATGCTGTGATTCTGTAACACATATATGCAGAATAAGTTCAGTCTCCTTTCATTTTTCCACTGGAGAGGATTTATTAACTACTGCAGAAAAATGATGGCGAGTGAGCGGACTGACTTTCCCCCTCTTGTTCTTAGGAATTGGTTCATAACAAATGTTTATGCTGGCAAGTGGCTGAATAATAAGCAGCCCCAGGCAGCCCAGGTTGCCCTGTGATGCTGCAGAATCAAGTCCTTTGCCTCAAAAGCCGCTGTTTGGTTGAGTCACCAGATTATTAGGTGCCTGGCAGGATATGTGTGTGTGCCAGAGATGGGTACTGGGGAAGTGGAGTAAAACCTGGTGGTGAAGAATTCCTCTCCTACCCCTCACCTCCCCCAGAAAATTAAACCTAAGAGGATCAGTCCTAGTTTTGTTGTGTAGTGACCACAAAGACAATAAATAATGTCCCGGTGGTTATGTGTTAGCCCGGATATCTCGGGGTGTGTAGCACCCGTAGGTTCTCCATCATTCAGTGATTCTGTGACTCGGAGAACCTGCCCTTGTTGCTTTTTTTGGGGAGGAGAGGCACTGAAGTCATGCTAAAGTTCAAAGGACTGCATAGCTACATCTGGCCTGTGTGTGAAGGTTTATTGTAAGCTTTCCAGCGAGGGTGGTTATTCCTAGAGTTATTTGAAATCATTATTCAAGCAATTTATTTGGAGAAGTACAGGACTGCTTTGTTTACTCGGTTCAAAATTGCAACTGGAAAACAAACGAAATAGATGGTATCTGTTTATTTCTTTTTATTGACTGAATAAGTTGTGGCTAAAGTCTCAGTCTGCATGCCAAGACTTTTGTCTCGGTAGTCTTAGCCCAACAGCAATCCAGAGCCGAAATCCCTGGGAGCTGTTTCACAACTCTGCTTCCCTGGCATCGCCCGTGTGGGAAAGGATCGCGGCGAGGCTCCAGGGCTGTGCGAGGGGAGCTCCTTGTGCAGACACCCAGCTTCCTATAGGTGCAATAAGCACTCCTGAGATTTTTGGTCACGTGTGCTTCTCAGGAAGGCGTAAGAACACGAGTTTGGCGTCGCAGAGGCTGCTGTGTTACTTGGCGCAGCGGCCGTGAGCGTGGTGTAGGAACGCAGCCGGTGGCAAGCCGTCCTATCGCCGCTCCGAGGGTTTGCTTTCAGGAAGGAGATGTGTTAGTTAATTCAGTGTGTCCCCGTAGTGGCTGTTGTCTCTCTTGAGCAGGACACCCCTCTTTCAGGGCTGACGCTGTCAAATACAGCAGAAGGTAATAAGGCATCTACCCCGAGCCCCTGACAGCGGAAGGCGTTGGCATCACTGACATTATCTTCACCGGACGTCTGCGCCTGAATCCTGAATTGTCTTGTACCTGGGATGTCAGCTTTTATTAATTGTGCTTATAGTTTGATTTCTAGCTAAAAGCATTCTCTGCATGTGGGGCTGGCGAAATTGAACCGTGACGAGGGCGTCTGAGGTGAGCGATCGCAGCGGTGGTTGTGTCGTTTTGTGATTGCTTCTCCGGGCGAATCGCTGGAGTCGCTGTGCTGGTTCGTTGTGGCCTGAGTATCTTGTCGCTCCGTCTCACCGACCAGGAAAAGCACGAGTCAAATGAAGCCTTTTAGTGTGTCCAGATGTCCTGGGGGTTAGGCGTACTGACTCTGATAGAGGGAATTTATGGTCTGGTTTATTTAATAAAAGAAAAGAGATAATTATAGGTACTGGCACAAAGGTATTTCTGACATAGATAGACCATGAGATCAGTGTTGTAGCTTACTTGTCCTGTTAGGTGAGTTTTATTTCGCTGCTGACAGGGATATTATTTGGGGTTTATGTAGTTAAATAAGTTGTCCCGCACATGGCCTTGGTCTGGTTGGGACGTTTCTCGCTGGCCTGTTTCTCTTGTTAAAGACTTGTTACTGATAGCCACGCTGTTGGGTGCCATTGATCACAGCTGTAATTTGTAACTGCTAAACTTTTCTGGGTTTGAAAACCAAAGATGCAACAGAAGAAAACCGATCTGGTGAGCTAGAGGGCCGGGGTCAGTTTGTGAGGAAGGTGAGTGGGATACATCGGCAAGCTGCTGAAATAAGCTGAGGGGTTCCCTTGTGCAGGATGAAGTGGCTTCTCGCTGTGCGTCCGTCCCGCCGTCTCCGAACGTTCAGCTTTGGGCAGTTAAGGTAGGGATGATACATCCAGCTCGTCTGATTCCCTGCAGTGTCGCGGTTGCCGTAGAGGCAGCAGCCTTTGGGCAGCAAAGGGTCCTTGTTTCTTCTAGGCTCTAGTACTGGTTCAGTACTTAGTGGAATAATGAGAGAGTCTTAAAGTAGTGCATCTTGACATGTCTTGACACCCAGAAGTTGGTCAGATGGGTTCAGTATGAAGTATGGGGAGAGCAGTCCTCTGGAACTGGAGGAACAAGGGAGAAGGGGTCCATTTGTACTGCAGGAGGTTAGAAAAAAAGACTCTTTCGGGGACAAACTCCAGGTGGGTTTACTTTTCCTCCCACCACCCTCTAACAGCGAGGAACCCGTAACAAGAAGAGCTGCTGAAGGCGAGAATTAGCCCAAGCCTCTCGTGCCTCATGGGATCTCTGCCATTCAACACTACTGTCTCGTGTCTTTTCCCTCGCCCCTCGTACATCTTCCCTGTCTCTCAGTGGGAGGACACGGCTGTGGCTTTGCACTTTGGATGATCAGATTGCTGAGTGTTTCTATAAACCTTTTCTCCAGTGAAGCAACGTAGCTTTATGCACCTCAGGCAACATTTGTTCGTTCAGCTAGACAAATATCTAGGCTACTGACTCAATATAAACAAGAAAAGTTCATTTAAAAACAAGCATCTTTTTTGCAGCAGATCACCCTTTCGCTAAGCGCTCGGAAAGCCTTTGCCAATTATTCAGGTTCACATCCAGAGATAAAACTGCTGCTGTCGTGTTGAAGTCCAAAAAGACAAAGAAGCGTGTGACTTGCACGTTTGTAAGGTACGAGAGGCTTCGCCCGGGCTGCTCGGTCCTCCCTACACCACCTCCGTTTCGCGCTTTCTGAAGCTGTTCAGCATGGCTCGCACAGGATTGGGTTCGTTCTCCAAGTCTTTCATGGTTTTGTTCTTCACGCAGCAGCAGCAGTCTAGCAGCTCGTAGAGGAAAGCCAGCACCACCAGGGAAACCACGGTAAAGATGAATATGATCAGAATAACAAAGCAGGCGGTGTTCCAGTTATCGTGGAAGGGGTAAATCTTCTGCACTTGGAAGCCCAGGTACTGGGAGGCGGATGTGGTCTCGTTCCAGTGCGTGGCGTTGAGGGTTGCCATTCTCCAAGTGTTGTCTCGGCGTTGTTCCCTGGCACGGCTTTGGGGCTGAAAGAGCAAAACAAAGCTGTTGAGGGCTCTGGTGCTCCAGAACACACTGTGCTTTCTATCCCAGACTCTAAGAACTTCATCTCAGACTTGATACTCGCAACGTCCTACAAGCCCGGGTTGTTGAATACACAGATTTCCTCACAAAAGTATCTACAGCTCTGCGGTTTTACCTGGAACGCTTGTTTTGGTGATGGCTGCTCCACGCACACATCGTGTGGTGTTAAGGTATGGTGCAGTTAAAGAGCTCTGCCTATTTATTTCAAGTACATGCAAAGACAAAGAGATTACACAGATAATTTTCGAGGCAGTGGTTTCAGTGATCTGTCCATCATTAGTCTTGAGGAGAACCGTGTACCGCCATCCCCTACCTGAGCAATTAGAAGTGCTTTCTACACGTTAATACTGTTAAAGTTCGTTTGCATGCTTGGTTTCTTTTTTCCCCCCTATTTGGGAGAAAGAAAGAAATCAATCTTTAAAAAAGAAATTATAAATCGTAACTATTTTAGAGGATATTTTTGAAAGAATGGAGCTGAACTTCTGGTGGTTCTTCTAATACCAAATAGCAATCCTGGTCTCTGAAAAACTCATTATTTTAGGATAATGCACATATTTTCAGCTGCCTTCTCTGCTTAACTGCTAGGAAAGGAATGTTGTCTGCTGTCCAACGCTCTCCGTTTGTACCCAGCAGAAGAAAAGGCGGCTCTGTGGCGCAGGGGGGGAGAGAAACCACGAGGTTTTTTGGCTTAGCAGATCTGCCTTTGGTGGTGTCGCTGTCGAGATGCGCCGCTTTGGAAAGGCTGCTGCTCCCAGGAGCCAAAGTGGGCTGTGCTGCAGGAATTTCTGTGCTGTATCTAGAGCCGAAACCCAGCAGTTTTGTCTGCCTCTGACTTTGTGAATTGTGGGGAAGTAGAGGAGACGTTTGGCAATAATGTCTTTACAATTGTGCGTCTCTTCTTTTCCCTCACCCCAGTTTCCTTCTTTCCCTGCCTTTGCCTCCCAGAAACTGAGGGAATTTCTAGTACTGTTGATCTATGATTTAATGGAGTAAAAAGAGGTCTAAGGAGCCACAGCTGATGTAGCGCATTGGAGGATGCTGTAATAACCTGGAATTCTTCAGGCAATTTAAAACTGGGTGTGGGGAAAGGAGGTGGGAGTCAGATCACTGCGTTCCCTGGGGGAAACAGCAAGGAGGTTTTTAGGTAAAACACAATGTTTTGCTTTAAACCTAAAGCCAAAAGTGAAAAGGTAGCTGTAGTAATTTCAGACTAGTCCTGGCTACCTGCACTGAGTTTAATTTCCCTCAATAATCACAACTGCAGAGGGGCAGCACTGGTGGTTTGTTCGTTAAGCTTCCTTTGCAGAGAATGCTTTAATGAACCTTGCGTATCCCAGAAGCGATTCTGCGGTCAACCTGTTCAGACCATGAAAACTAAACCAAAATGCCTGGAGAGATGGGAAGTGGCGAAGTCAAAGTACGGTGGTGTCTACTAAGGCTTTAAAAAAGGGATATTATGAAAACCGGGGTGATGCAGCCAAACCAGCTTGCAATTCATGTCGTAATTTTATTGCTCAAATATCATGCGTTTTATTCTTTATCCGTCCATCTTTAATGGATTTGAATTGAAGCAGAACAGCTTCGCTGATGGGAAAGTCATTGGGATTAGCATTTGATACAGTCTTTCGTTGCAGGAGCCGCAGTAACTTACTGTTTTCTCCATTAAATTGGTGCCTGAATATGCAAATTTGCGATTGAATATGCAAAGTGTGCCTGAGGTGGATAGGGTGGATTAAACTGTTTGGGGTTTTTTTTCCTAAATAAAAGTTTACCAAGTAAATCCAAGCTAAAGATGCTCCCGAGTTGAGTTGGGTCCTGGCTTGGTTTGGTCCAGGGTCTAGGAAGGAAACTCGTCTGACTTGGTTTGTAGTGGATGACACTGAAAGTTGGGAGGGTTTTTGAAGGGAGGGGTCTGAAGAGTTCCTTGAAAATCCAAGAAAGGGCTAAATAAAAGGATTTTGAGTCCCCTTTGAGGGGGAATTAAAACAAGCAGGATTTAAATGTCGGTTTTAAATGGCAACAGAACCCCAGCAGCAAAGAAAGGAGAAGGGTTTCGCTTTGAACTTTTAAAACAGATTTCTAAGACTGAAGATTTTGTTGGGCTCCATTATGCATCATTGCGCTCGCTCTGTAAACACCGAGCCCCAAACCAAACTGTTTCTGCTGATGCCAAAGGGAGTATTTTGGTCGTTTTTTTAGAAGCAGTGAAGATCTGGGGCCAGGGGAGCCCAGGACCCTTTGCTGGCACAGGAGGATGCCCCCTACCAAGGCTCTGCTCCTCAGAGCGCAGTGCAGCAGCCGCCCCTTCCCGCTCCGCAGCCGCCATCAGGGCATCGGCTCACACAGAGCTCGTCTTGACGCAGGGATGTGCAACTTAAATAGATAAATATCACCTCCCCGTTCTAATTACTAAAATATGAGGCTGAAGGAGCCGCTGCCGAGCCTTTGGAATTAACACGGCGTTAATAAGGTCTTGGAAAGCTGTCGAGATGGTTTCGTTTCATGCAGTTTTACTTCTTTCCCAGTGGCACAGTTTAATTTGTGCAATGCAGCTCTTGTATGTATCTAAAAAAGCAGCGAGATAAATATTTAATGAATTGGCTTCTGTCGTAGCGGTATTGGGTTTTAATGTCGAAGCCTCGTCATCTTCAGGCGCTGCGGAAGAGCAGCTTTAATTGCAGTCACATTCACGGAGCAGAGGGAAATGACTGGCAAAAAATCATTTCAATGCAGCGCTGAGGAAGCCCTGTTGAAGAAAACCCCTGAATAGGTTTCCTAGGGTAATAATAGCATTGATCTGGCTCAGATGGATCCTAACCTGTCACTTGGTATTGTCTTGATGAGGATAATAACATGCGAGGGGGTTTTCTTCCTACCCTAACGTAGCGGATTTCTACAACAGGTTTCTAGCATAGATCTCTTTTAGGCAGCTTAATTGCTACGGTTCACAGAACACCCCCTGGGCGAGAGATACCCTTCTGAAATTTCAGGTTTAGCTGCCTTTGTCTGAAGGAAAATTACAGGAACGATAGCGAAAGGAAAACCCCTAGCATCGGTTATGAGGAATGTAAAGCTGCAGGAAAAGAGCTGCCTCCCCGGTAAGCATCAAATCCATTTTGTTCACTGGATCTTGGCTGGGTGCTGGAGCTTTGCTGTAAGATGGAGAGGGGCATCAATTTTCCATTAGCGCACAGATGGTGAAAGGGCTTCGCTGATAAGCCCAGGACGAGCTCCCCCGCGTTCGGCCGAGTCCGAGCCTGCGAAACCTGGAGAAAATTCCTCCCGATCCCGAGGAGCTTTTTACAGGCTGGTAGCTTACGGGCATATTTTCTGGCAGTAAATCAAGATAAACCGAAGACAGGGTTAGAAAACGATGCACACCTACCTGTGGTCTGAAAGGATGCTGAAAGAGCGCTGTTCTGGTCCCTTTTTTTTTTTAACGCAGCCAAGATGGAGCTTTCCTACCATTGGCCGGAGCGCGATGCTGCTGACAACTTCCTTTACGCTCATTTGCATCCAACCCTCAGCCCCAGGAGGAAATCATTCATAAATTGGGCGATCGGTGTCTTGAATAAAGACCCGACCCTTTCCCGCTCTCCTTTTTCGGGATGCTTTTTTGTGCGCGCTGAGGTAGAAGCGGAGGAGCGCGGTGCTGGCCCTGCCCCTGCTTTGTTTTTGTGCTGAAGAGCAGGGGGTCAGGCCACGACGTTTGAAGTGTGAAATCCGCGGCCCCCGTGGGGTTACGTTTACTTGTAGCCAGGCAGATTAAACGAGATCATCTGGATTCAAGCGATGCTAAGCCATGATAAGTCCTCTTAACTCTTTGCTGTACCTCTGCGTTTATTTTCATCTTAACTCTTTGTTGTACCTCTGCATTTCTTTCAGTCACTGCAGACCTCTCATTACACGGAGGATTTTTTCTTTATAAAATGTCCTTCCTAGACTTTAATTCTTCATGATAAGAAGGGATCCTATGGGTGAAAATCCCTGCAGGCTGTATTTTTAGAGGCGGGGAGGAGCCAGATGTTGTTTTTCTCCCTTAATTTAAATAAAATACAAAGAAATAATATAAAAATAATATAAATAAATAAAATATCACTGGAGTTACACTGCTGCTTCTACGTTAATTTTAGGATTGCTGTGCTATGCAAAGCCTCTAATACGATGTCAGTCGTAGCTTCGCATCTCCCAGTCGCCGAGCTTTAGATTTGACGTTTATTCCTTCAGCATCGTGGTTTTTACATCTTCACAATCACCTCTGAATGTTTGAAGTGCCACATTACACTGGTGATGGGTCTGTGGCTTTGGATAGCAGTCAGTGCCTATTTCCATCTAATGCATTGGGCTATCAAATTAATACAGCGGTCGTTAACAACCTCACAGGAATTTCTGAAATGAGCTTTACAGAATCCCAGAATCCCAGACCGTTAG
>NW_010165582.1:63011-108037 GCF_000695765.1 Mesitornis unicolor | reverse complement strand
TCCAACCGAGAGATTCTGTGATTCTGTGAACACTGTGAGCATCATCAGCTGACTTCATGACATGATTCTGCTGTACTCAAGGCAGTCAAAAAGCCAACTGGAATTGCCTCACTTTCTAGGCATTTCTAATAACCATACTGGTATCACCCAAGCCCGGTACGTTATGCTACTTCAAGCATTCAGCTCTGTTCAACAGCTGTGATCACTCAGTCACAAATTAATTTTGGACAAGACCAGCAGTGCTAATTGCAGTGGAGATAACGGGTAGAAGCAGTTTGTCTTTTTCACTCTGCACTTGGAGTGTACAAACTGTTTCATCTTTCCATGTGTCTATGATTCATCACCAGACCTAGGGGAACTGGTTTAGATTGGGACCCTGTGGCATTGGCACTCTTTTCACATAACAAAAGCAAGCTTCTTCTCTAGAAGGTTCAGAGAGAGAAGATAAAGAGATTTGGTATTCTTGACAATCCATATCAAAACTCTTTCTCACAGAAAACCAAGGAAAATATTTCTGTGGAGGATACATTATGATGCCTCCCCCTTTGTATCAGAAGAGTTTAACAAATAATTTCTAGAAGGAAACCGGGTTAACATTTAGACTTACAAGCCTGTTTTATTTTCTCAAGTACCAAATGCCCAACTTTGGGTGAAGTCATTGGCATCTTTTCTGAGCAGAATCCTTAGGCCCTCAAATGGATTTAAGATCTCAACTTCAGCTAATCAGCTTGACACCTTTGAAATCAGTTTGCCATCTGCTATCCAAATATACCTAGAGGATAAAAAACTCCTTTGGCTGTGAGTAAAAAGAGAAACAATAGGTCTGTAACCTTCCCCCTCCCTCCTTCTGTCATGAATAAAAGCAGAATATTTTGTTATAGTTGTGTTTTAATAGTGTTTTGATAGACCATAAACAGTAGGAATCGTATGTCACATTAAAAGGTTAAGGAAATGAAAGCCCCTCTAGCACCCTTTCCTTTAATGAGAAAATTCAACAATCATGATTTTTTTTTCTGCTAGGTTTTTTTGGTGTTCCCTATCAACTTCTTTTAGGAAGGGCATGTTAGGCTGTCTTCCTTCTAGGTTATACGTATATTTGGACAATTCCGAGCATGCTGGTGATTATTAACAACCTCTAAATTTAGGCAATTAAGCATCTAACTTGAATGACCAGTCTATCTAGGATCTCTGCAGAGTTTAATGGGGAAAAGAGTGACACTCCTTCAGATGACAATTCACTGAAAGCACCTAACCTTCGTGTCCTTAGTTTTCTCAGACAACTCTTTTTCTCTGCTAACTGTATTTGAAGACCAGGCCTTCCCAAAGGTTCCCACTCTGACACCAGAATGATTAAAAATGTTCTTGCACGGTTCATTGGGAAATAACCTTGCAACACCAGAGATGTGCAGTAAAAATACTCCCACTCCTCACATTACTCTGATTTCCAGAGCACGCAGTTAAGTATAAACCAGCATTTCTGAAGTAACATTGTGGGTGCTGCCCCAAGATATTCTTCCATCAATAAGGACACATGATCATAAATTAAATGAAGTATGCTCCATGGCAACCATAATGAACAACATCACTTCAAATACTGCCAAAATGGCAACATCTCAAATTTAATATTGCAATACGTTATCTGTTAATTAAAGAGCAAGGGCTAGTTTCAAAGGGGAACTACTAAGATTGTAAAAATCTGCCACAGAATGTATTCCATGCATTGCTAATTATGTAGGCATCTTTTAAAACAAGCCAGAATTAATTATGTATCAGATCCACCCCCAGTATAAGGGAATAATTGAATTTCTTACAAAATTTTAGCACAATAAGAGGCATTGTATGGATTGCACATTCTGTGCTACATTACACACTGTGATGGAAATGGGCTTCCATGCTGCAGTTGACTCAATGGGAAGGCTGCTGCCAATTAGCACTGTTAATACATGTTAATTTAAGATTTCCTTTTTCCAACTAATTGATATCTGATTAAACCCAGAATAGGTTTTTTAAAGTGTTCATTAAATAGCTAAAATTTCTTCACAAGTTTTGTGTTTTATATAAGGCCACAATCACAAAATATGTAGCTCATGTAATTTCCAAATCATTATAGAGTAATTGGACTTATCAGTTACATGCTAATTAAACTTCAACTGAATGCTCTTTCTGCAATCAATTGACATCGGATACATGCACGGTACCCATCTCATTATGTTTAAATGGAATAGCTAAGGCATTTAAAAATATGGTATGTCAGAGCATAAAAGCATGTCCATTCTGTTATGCAGACAGCACCTGCAGCTCTTATAGCTATAACAGGGAGAAAAATCCAACAAAGTACCCAGAGCAACCAGATATTAGGGCAGGCTTCAAATTGGTTCTCAAAGTCTGGATTAACAGAGCTATTTTGCCTGAACCATGCTCTGTTCTTCTGTTATCATATTGTCACTAATAACAGACTTGACTGGATTTATATCTATATAATATATATCTATATAATATATCTATGTATTCACAACCCACCAAAGTTCACAGCACCCCAAGAACATGGTTGACATTCACTGGCACATTGTACATGAGTCAGAATATGGAGCAGTCTGTCTTTGGAGATCTGCTAAGCTCCATGGAGATCTGCTCCTGCCATGCAATAGTTAAGAACTTGTAATTTCCACAGCAAATAAATCACAGAGTCACAGAATGGTTTGGGTTGGAAGGGACCTTAAAGCTCATCCAGTCCAACTCCTGCCTTGGGCAGGGACAGCTCCCACCAGACCAGGCTGCTCAAAGCCCCATCAAACCCGGCATGAAGAAAAGAAACAAGGGAGAAAGCACCGGTGCTTCCCAAATTTGGATGTGCTTTCCTCATCTGGTGACATCTTTTGACAGTATGGTAAGGACAGAAAGGTGACATAACATGATCAGGGAAAAAAAAGACATATGTCCATCATGTGATTCACAGGCTTTTGACCAGGACTGACGTGACTGGATGAAGGAATTTTTGGGACATAAGGTGATGGCAGTTGTAAATGTTCCTATTAATTAGTGAGAAGGAGATAAAAAAATATGAGAAAGCATCAGCTGCTTTAATGGCTTTTTCAAGCTCTGTATCTGCTAGCACTTCTTTTCTCTGGGACTGTGCTTAATGTCGTTTCTCTGTGCTGGATTTGATTTTGGTGGCTGAAATCAAGAAAAATTCAAAGCCGTTATCATTCAGGGAAAGGGAAGGGAAAAGAAAAAGAAATGCAAGCAAGTTTCCCTTTCTGTGCTCTCAGGGAGCCGAGTCCTTTACTCCTCTCTCTTAAGGAGAGAAAACCTGCCAAGCTGCATGGGAGGTTTACCTGAATACAAATCATGGGATTTGATCCTAAAGCTGATCAAATGGGCTGGAGCAGAGCCCTGTGGTGGTCCAGATGCAGAGCTGCCAGCAACACTGCTGCTCCTCTCAGCCCATGGATCAGCCAAAATCCAACCTGGGAACATCACAGCACACACTGTGTGCACCCAGAGCGCATCCTCTCTTCCTTGCCACTGAAGCCTGCACCAAAATAGGCAGATAAAACGTAGGAAAACACACAGATTTCAAAACCACAGTACCCAGAGGGGTTTTCTTTGGGTTTTTTTTTGTTTGTTTAGTTTTTAAAGAACACAGATTTCTACAAATAAACACTCTGTAGATATTGATTTCTCAAGCTGATATTCCTGTAGTGTTAATTTACAAGCATTTTCTGAGTTGAAAGCCAAGTCTGAGTTTGGTTTGGTTTGGTTTGTTTTTAATGAAAGCCTGAGAACTAGTAGGAAGATCTAGAAAAGATGTCACAGTCAATTACTAATATGATGCTCTTAAAATACAATTAAACACGGATGAGTATTAGCACTCATTGCAAACGAGTCAATCTAAAATAGTTAGTCTGTCTGTTCAAGAGAAGCTTATTTCTATGATCTATGTGAATAAGTTCCTTTAAAAAATTAGTTTCTGCCTTTAAAAAAAGAAAAAACATTTCTAAAGCATGCCTGGAGTCATCATCAACTTCCAGCTCAAGGAAGACAATTATTTGCCTGAAAGCTAAAAAGCTAAGAGTTTTATGTTTCTTACTAATGCCACAAGATTAATTGTTGAGCTGTAATGATGCTGTAACAGCAATTACCCAACCTCACTTTGGGTTTAAAAAAATTATCCAGACTTTTTGCCTCCGGGACAGCATATCTAAACAAATCCTCTAAACCCAGCAAGGGCCCAGGGTGGTGGCATCTCTTTGAGAGAAATCACAAGTGTGCAGTCGCTGTCTGGAGAAGTTGCTGGTTACGTTTTGGTGCTGTTTCGCCTCTCTGTGGCCTTTGGATGGCGGTGGCTTGGGCAGTCCCGCTCTCAGATGTAATTCTTTGTGTTCAAGCATACAGAGAAGAAAGGGTAGAATTCTGTTCCCATCCTTCCCCTTTCCTCACAGAACCAAGGATATGGGAATAAGAGAGTCCCTGAGTTTTAAATTGCATCTCGCTTCTTAAAATTAACATTCAGCTCCCCAGCATATACATCACCACAGCAGGAACTCTTTTCCATTTGTTTATATGTTTAAGTGGAAAACAGGATTAGAGCTGACATACACCTTATTATATGATTACCTCTGGTTTGGGTGGCAAAACTGCAAAGAGCTACAAAAACAAATAGAATCATATGTCATTGTTATTATACATGTTGGTTTTTTTATTTCAGAACGATTCCCTTAATGCTACACTGATTTTATTTGTGTATTGAATTTATTTTAATTGTCCCTCGTTTTAATCTTGCAGGAGCTATAGCCTTTTAAGTCACTGTATTTCACTGAGAAGCTCCAAGAATGTCATCTGCTTACAGGTATAGTGCACTATAAGATGTGTTGCTGCTATTATTGCCATTATTAGGGCTGTATGTTATAGTGTAAATGTGATTTGATGTATCTTATGGGAAAAAAGCAAAATGAAATGAAGTCTTTTTCCCTTTCTGGCACTTTGCCTTTTCACCATTTATTTTCATATAATTTTTCATTCTTCTCAATAATTCATTGTTTTTATTTGGAGGAGAGAGGACCATCAGGAGGAACGTGTTTTGCTTTATGCCAGCTGGGACATGGCTAAGTAGGAAGTGGCCAATATTTTAATTTTGATCTCTATAAATCAATATTTCCTTGGCCTTTTCTATATGTGTGGTATAGTTACCTCCTCATGCAACACTTTTGCATTCAGCAATTAATCTCAACTACAACTCTCTTTAGCATAGGGGAATTTAGCAAAGCCCCATAAAAAGAAGTTTGACTGACATTTTTCCTGATGAAACTTTATTTTCAATTGTCAAACAACAATTGGGACAGAAATTCTCTGCTATAGTTCAGCTTTTGCATAATGTTTCAGCTCAGGCTGTTCACCGCTCTCAGAAGTTAAAAACAGGTGAAATATATTGTTGCAGTCAAGGTAAAATGAACTTTAAAAGCATTTCATTGGATATTTTCTTCCTTCCTTTCTTCTGGAGGATCATTTTGCAGCTTTCTGTGAGTAACAGGATCCAATACAAATATACATCTTAAATACACCACTGCTTCATACAACTGCATGCTGTTTCCACTGTCATTTAGTAAATTGTCCTTTCTAACATGAATTGCCCTGCATTCACCTAACTTCATTTTCTCTTGTGACTGTGCTGCTCAGAAATCTGATTTTGCCAGAATTTTCTACCATGAATTAGTTTATAGGTTTCTAGTATGAATTTGGGATTAATTTACGTAATTCTTAGTTGTCCTGCGTTTAGGGTAGCCTATATGGCCACAAGCAACAGCCTGGATTCTCATTCCAGCCCAGAATGGCTATTTCTCTCTATTCCTACTGATGTGCTTCCTAGGACAATTACAAGTTATTTCCTTTATCCTTTCCCCTTCCTCATACAAAGTATAATTTTTACCACTACACAGTGTATAAAACTGACAAAATCATCACAGGATTTAAATTAAAGGTTGTTGCCAACATTTCACCTTCAAATGAATGTAGCTTTTAATAAATTATATCAAGTCTAGGAGAGGTACCATCGTGATTCACTCTGGAACATCTTGAGTGCTGGGGTATGCCAACAGAAATAATTAACTTCAACAAGGCTCTCTATTAAGATGCAGCATGAACGATTAAAGGAGTTGCAGTTTTGAACAAATGGTTCAACATGCTGGTGTCAAACAGAAGTGTTCTCCCTTCTCCACTGGCTTGGCAGCCGTTGGACTTCATTATGAGGAGCAAAACATAAAAGCATGCAGACAGGTGCACAGCAGCATTAAGGACTCCATAACAAGGCACAGCAACAGCTTAGCTTTGCTGTTAACAGAGACAGAAGAAGACCATCCAGAGCCATGAAAATTATTTTGAGTGAGCATTAGTTAAAAATAAAAATAAAAATAAAAATAAAAATAAAAATAATAATAATAATAATAATAATAATAATAATAATAATAATAATAATAAATCTAATTAAAATACTAACAATTCACAGTTTGAGCGCTGCCTCCAGAAATAAAGGAATTGCCAAAATATACAAAGTGATTTGTGGCTGTTGTCTCACGTAAGCCTGTGGGGATGTTTAAAAGGAAATTGTGTCTTGAATTGGCAAAGCAACAACTCTGTTTCCCAGCTTAAAACAAAAATTAAGAATCTGGCTATTGATACGTAATGCTTAAAGACCCAATTTCCTGATGCTAAATATGCATTCAGTGTCTTAATTCCCACTGAAATCAAATTACCAAAGTTCATCTCAAAGTGCCTCCTTAACTTACAGTTTTGGATGTGCAAAAAAACCCCTCTGGATATGTACGGACAGACAAAACGCTCACAAATTGCTTAGGAAAAAATACTTAGCATTAACTGGAATTAGACTTGTTCTTATAAATGAGATTCATCAGAAGGCTTAACGAAATCGCATTTCAACAGTTAAGCAAGAAGGGACATGGAAATATGTAGGATGTCTATTAATAATTAAGCCAAGCACTGCCTTGGTTTGTATTCCCTGGTATCTCGAGGAGCAGGCAGCAAAGTGGCCTGAGGGACCCTGGCCATACTCCATGGGAGGGCTGCACATACAAAGCAGGATGGGAGAGCCTTCCTCCAAGTCATCCATCCCAGAACAACTCAAAACGTCCATTATTCGTATGTCTATCCTTATGATATGCCCCACTGGGAGCCCAGAAAGTGATATTAGAAAAGAAACACTCCTCTCCAGTAACGGCTCTGCTGATTGAAGTCACACCTGGATATTACAGGAATAGGAGGAATCAAGGTGCTGACATGTTGGGCAGTTGGCAAAAAACCTTGGAACTATCCCAATATGGATATGGGGTTGGACTGGATGACTTTAAAAGTCCCTTCCAACCCAATACATTTTAGGATTCTATGATCCTATAATATCTCCACCAGGGCCCTAAGCCACATGCACCACTCACTGGACTGGGCACATCTGGACAAAAAGTGATTTTCCTTTCAGCCTGGCCAGGTGAGTCTAAACCATAGCATTTCTCTAACATTAGCAGCACAATATAAAGCCAACAATCAGTTTTTCAGCTGAGATCTTTCCTCTACATATGAAGAAAGTGAAATCAGGCAATTGGTCATGCAGGGCACAGGGGTGAAGACCAAACCAGGATGCCTTCTGCATGGAGAACATGAATAATAAGACACTAATGATGTTAAGTCCCAGTTTATTTTCCTATTGTGAAGTGATACTTGCCCATGGAGAACTGCCTTTCTTTAAATAAAGCACCTTTCAAACAAGTTTGTTACAAATCCATCTGAGCACTCCTGACAGTCAAGCTGTTGTGTGAGACAATGTCAAATTACTCATGGTGAATAAATTACCAGACGAATGTAGTCTCTCTTTTACTTTTCTTTTTTTTTTGTTTCCCCCATCATTTGCTCATCCGTTAAACGTAACTCCAGTGAATTTGCTGATTCTCATTGACTAAGTAACCCACAGAACTTTTTTTTGAGGTGTATTACTGGAGTACTCTGAGGCTATGGGTGGAACAAGGGCCTCAGCTAAGAACTGTACAAAAATTATGAACAGAGAATGGTAACAAATCCCCAGCCCCAGTAAATGTATAAACTAAATTGCCAAGACAAAAAAACATGCCAGGAAGGGAAATGTAAGATGAGCAATACTTTTGTTTGAGACAGTGACTAAATCAAAACTAGACTCAGGTTTTCTGGAAGCTGCTAGACTTCCAGTATAAGCTAGGAGCAAATTAGAGACGGTAAAAACCGGACGTGAGAAAAGAATGCATGAATGACTTATGCTACTGTTTGAGGAGCAGTGGTGAATAGAAAATCAGGTTACAGCTAGATTATACTGACTGATTTTCATCCTCTAGATCTTTTGCAAATTCCAATGAGGCGTTGCTCACAGGGGGTATGAGATTTTTCCGTTGCATCCTTTTTAGTGAAATGCTCTAAATAAGACAATCAAGAAAGGTGAAAATTGTGCAATTAGTGGATAACAAAGGAATAGCTGTGAAAGTTATGGCCAATACGCCAGCCTTCAGTATTCACAAAAATGCAGTAGCACAAACGATGTGATCAGCAGCAAAATAAAAGAAAGGGTTGCATACATGCCCCAAAGCTGGCTTTCAAGCAGTTTTCACTGTATCATTTTCACAGCATTTGGCTTGTTGGCTCTTAGTTCTTCTGTTTCCATTTGTTTTCCTTAAATGAGCAATTAGTCAAATCTGAGTTAATGAAGCTTGCTTAGTCATCCAAGGTCTGTACACCTTTGCCAGTAGTCAGCATCTTCGCAACCTTTGAGATGGAGGAAGTGTGGCATGACCGGCTTTGCTGTCTGGCTTCTCCTGTCATCTGCAATCCCATTTATCAGCTCATTTCAGGCATCTTTTGAAATGCAGGAGATGAAGAGGGAAGACATTGTCCTGTCAGGGTAGTTCATATCAGTTCCTTTAGACTAAAGATTGAGAGAGTCAGACATCTCTATTTGAGATGACAGTGAAATATCATACTCCCAAATCAATAATGATCAGACGGGATGGATTGAAAGTATGTCTGAGAAAGGGCTGTTGCTCTCTATCACTCTCTACAAGGCAATTTGGAATTGGGGTTAAATCCACAGAGAATTATCACAAGTCTGGGATAAAACCAGAAAATGCTGCCCTGATCAATAGGACTTTGATGGCAAGGGAAAAACACCCAACAAATTTTTCCCTCCTATTACCCCCAACTGCAGAAGAACTGAGAGATGCTGGAGAGGGCACGTTTTGAAATGAAAAGGCAAATATGGTGTCCTGCTCACAACAGCTATTGGCAGCATTCAGCATGGAAAGGAATCTCCCAGAGAAAGGAGGGAAACCACATCTATTAGACTTCAAATGCGTGCAGTAATCAGTTTGTCAGCAGAACCTCATTTCAATGGTAGACTTCTTATAAAACAGCACAGAGGCATCTTTTGACACATTCTCAAATAAAAAGCTTCTGTCTGCCTTGATATCTAAACTAAAGTTAGCTTTAAACATTTTAAGTAATATTTCCATTCATATTAAAAAAAAAATCTCTTGGAGGAAAATGGGGAAAAGGAGAATGAAAAAATTCCTCCAAACTCTGAGTCTGTCTTCTCTCAGACACTGTTAACATGAAGCAGTTGACATTTCATTTGGCTAATGTGACTGAACAATCAGTCCCCAGAACTGAACGCATGGACCTCTACATAGGAATTAAGAACTAAATTCTCAGACTGAAGGCTATAGCAGACTCCTATTTTTAGTGCATTATTCATGGAGACGTACAACCAAGGCACATGGATAATAGGATTACACGCTCACATCGTCTCTCCTGGGGAGACAGAGTATGAACTAATGTCCATGTAATGTGCCACCTCCTCCTTCACATTCCACTCTTCAGTCTCCACATGTCGCCATCTGTTTCAAGGCCATATATTAAGTCACCTTTTGTAGTGCCTCCTCTTGCTTAAATCCTTTCACAAGCTGAAATGTATCTTGAGAAATCAATTAGCTCAAGCAAATTAACCATGTGGCCTTACACCTACCTTCTGCATTTACTCCTACTTTCTCCGTTTATCTCCTAACTTCTCATGGTGCCAGTGTCCCTTTCCTGCCGTGCTATCACCAATCCCCTGAAACACTTTTAGAAAACCTGTGTCACAGGCCAGGATGATGCATAACATAGTCAGGGACCAAATCCTTTTCAATTTCATGAGAAGAACCTTTCTACTTTGCAGGCCTAAAGTAAATTTGTACAAGAATAAAGTTCTTCCTTCTTTCTGATTTCTGATTTAAGATGTACAGTGCTAAAGCAGGTCCCTTCTAGGATTCTCTCTCCCTGCCTGGGATCATCTGTGCTGGACACTACCTAAAGAAGCAAGTTTTTGAAGTAAAAAACACACCTCTTACCTCTTTTTGTTAACCAGAGGCATGGTGATTATGGATTAATCATAGGTTGTTAAAAGTACCAAATATTACCTGTAATGAACAGATGATCAACGTGCAATCTGCATTTGCAAAAAAAACAAGAATCAATGTCAGCCCTGCCGTAATTAATGATAAAGGTTTCTCTTTCTTTTTTCTTTTTTCTTTCTTCTTTTCTTCTTTTTCTTTATTTTTTAATGTGTGATTTATCAGGGAATGGAAAGAAAACAAGCACGAGCTTCCAGCTTTATACTCTGAGCAATGCATTTTCCCCCTGTTGTCTTTTACAATTTTCTAAGCCTAAGAGTTTAGCAAGGTCTTACCTCCTACTGACACATTCTTTTCCATTATTTTGCAAAATGATGTCTAAAATCTGCAGATCTCTCAATTCGCAGTGCCCCAGCCAGCAACTAAGCACTACACAGCAGCTTGCTCACTTCCCCTGGTGGGATGGGGGAGAGAATGGGACTCTGTGTGCTCTCCCAAATTCTTGTGCACCCCAAACTTACTCACTGGTGGGGTGATGTGAGGACCAGAAAAAGCCTTGACTCTATGTAAGCACTGCTCAGCAATAACAAAACCCTCCCTGTGTTGTCAACACTGTTTTCAGCACAGATCCAAAACATAGCCCCATACTAGCTACTTTGAAGAAAAATAACAGTATTCCAGCCAAAGCCAGCACAGAGGGTAAGCTCAATTTAACCTGATTTCACACACAAGGATATTTGCTGAAGAGGGATATAGTTCCTAATCCACTGGCTTCAGTTGTATATAGCAAGAGACTCTTTCCAGTACATTTTTTGGCAAGCCTTTGCTGCATGAGCCATTTCTAGAAAGCCAGAGCATTTCTTATAGAAGCCGCTCTCAAAAAACTGCAAGGGCGAAGGGATGATGAGGTACTATAGCCATTGTGAGGGACCTTACAATACATTACCTTACAATCCTTACTTTCTTCGGTCACCAGGCACACATGTAACCATAAAACTGAGAAAACATTTTACAATGTTACCCCATCAAACAGTGAACGCAAAGTCAGAAGAGTTCTCTCACAAGTCAGCTCTTTCAGATTCACTGGTTTTGACTTTTATTTATTTCTCTGTTTGCCATCCCATTGCAGCTGGATACAAACCTCATAGTTAAAGCATTCTCTGGGGCAGCAGTACCAGAAATAATTAACTGAGCAAAGCTGTTATCCAGTGAAGACAGATAGCAACAAGTTCTGCTCATCTGCGAAGCACCTTCTGAGGCTGGGATAACGGCAGCAGGACTAAACTGGCCTATTCTCCAGTGGCAGGTGTTCGCAGAGCTTTTGAGAGGTTTGGGAAGTGAAATGTGTTTTCTGAGAGTTCACAATGAAATCACACAAAGAAGGGCTCTTATTATACTGTCATCCTATATCACACCACGTTCTGAAATGGAGCACTTCTCTTGTGTCTCCAGAACAACAATATTTCTCTGATGCATCTTATATTTTAAAATGCCCTCCCTAATCATAGCTTCACGTGAGAAGTAAATCTCTAAAATTCACACATAGTGCAATTTAGAAGTGTCAAGCCAATGGTGCTCAAAATTCTGATATGAGCAGACTGTAGAGCTAGCTAATGAATAGCTCTATCCTCTCATCAAACCCCAGGAAATGTGGTTGTCACACAACTGAAAGGCAGGTGAACACATTCCTGTGTTTCTCCCCTCTCACAGGAAACTCCTGCCCACCTCACCCTTTCCCATCCTCAGAAAAATAACAGATAAGGGGAGACATAGGCAGGTTCCCTGACCCCAGACCAAGAGGAGCCAGCAGCAGACCTGGTGCAGTTGCTGTAGTAGATCCAATCTGGACTAAAGGATTGGCATCTCTTCGTAAAAAAAACCTACTTGTAGCAGCTGGAAGCAAAGAGGCTTAGAAAAAGAAAATGGTTTTCCTTTCCTAAGACATGCACCCAGATCTCCTTGTTTTATTTGTTCTATCTAGATAAAAAGTCATTGCTGACATACCATGAAATGCAGATGAATTATACAGGTTTGTTCATAATTCCCAATAAGGATGAGTTACTTTCTGGCATTAAGAGACATTACACTAAACCATAAAAGCTTTAGCTCCTATTTTCTCAGTATATTACCTTTGATTATTTCATTTTCACTTCTGAATCACAAATCTAAAGGAATTACCATCGCAGCGCAGTGCTAGGCTCTGATCCAATGTCTCATTTCTAGCAGCAGCAGGAAAGAGAGGAAGATGCAAAATCTCAGTCACAAGCTCTTCTGAGCTTTTCCTCCCAAGGTTTCCACTGAGCCCTCAAAGCTATGGAGAGGTCTGCCTGGAGCCGAGTAATTCATAATCTTGCCTGCACACTGGTTTTATTATGATTATATCTTGAAAGTTTTTAATTGTATTTACTCACTGTTCATGTCAAAAGTTCTTAAGTTCTTCCTTGGTTTTGCAATTTGTGGTGAGGACTTCTGAATATCAAAAGGCACAGAAATGTCAAGACACTTCTGGTAATCTTGGCAACCCTGGTAAATTTGAGGATGAAAATTCGAGTTTTATACTTTCATTTTCCTTTACCTCCTCATTACCGGGAAAGAGGAAAGAGGGTGAAGGATAAACTTTCCTTGTAGTTGGAGCTTTCTTTGAGGCAGCTGATTCACGCATTTGCAGGAAAATTGAAAAGTGTACTTTAAACAGTTTGCTACAGCAAGCCTTTACCTCTCTCCTTTTCCCTCAAGTAGGAAATCTGGAAATACAAACAGAAAATGTCTTTGTGGGGCTTTCAAAAGGTAGAAGGGGACTTGTGGTGAGTCACAAACAGTTTATTACTCTATTTGAAGTCTCATTGGAAAGCACTCCTGGCTTGCTGGGCAGATAAAGCTTTTAAATGCCTGTATTAGCATGGCAGCTAGAGCCTCGTATAAAAACCAGCCATGTTTTTTCATGAGCATATCTGCTTCTTGCACTGAGGGGAAATCAAATAGAGGGACACTAAGCTGCTGGAAAGGGCAAGACAGTTAATGAAGGATGTCCTAAGGAGAAAGGATGCACATATCACAGAAATTATTGAATATCGGTAACTTTCCTCACCTGCAGCTTCCATAACAGCTAAACATGCCAGAATGCACAATGTGCATATCCTCACCGCACCCTGAAAATTGCTATTGACATGTGGCAAATGAGAAACCCAAGCCTACATATGCTGAGGGCTAGATTTTTCAAAAGGGTAAAATCACAGCAGGGAACTGAAGGCAGTCCCTTGAATCCAAAGCTTAGGTTTTTTCTCCTGTACCAGTCAGTCATTTTGTGAGCTCTGATTTATCTCTATTAGAAAAACAAAGCACAGCAAAAGAAAGCACAAACCAAGCATTTGTCTCATATTGATCCAAATTCTTTCACTTTACTCATAATTTCACTCCTTCAGACAGAAAGCAGTTCTGTCCAGGTTTCAGCTAAAATACTTCAAGAGATGTATTCTAAACATATATTCTAAGAGTTGTCATATGCCCCCTCCTCTTCTATTTGGAGAAAATGGAAAAAGTAAAGAAGCTAATGGAAGAGGAGCCGAGTATTTCAGAAATTTGTATTCTGCTTCTGCAAACCCAAGGGAATTCAACAATTCAGCTAAAAATGGGTAGTCGTTTGTTTTTGGTGATCTTCATTTGCATATCTCTGGAATATTTTGAGCTATAATCATATCACTAAAAGGAGACATTTTCTGCATTGTGATTCACTGGATCGCAAGGGCATCCTTTACACTTGCACAAAGGCTTTTCATGATGGAAGCCTCCACCAGTATCATCACTCAAAATATGTGTGTGCTCTTAGGTGAGTGGAGCACTACACACTATAATAGTCACCATGATTTCACGTCAGGGTATCAGGGAATCACCTCACGTATTATTTGACTTCCTACATTATGCCAGGAAATTATAACGGAAAGGTGTTAACAACATCTAGGACTGTATTAATAGATTTAAAGGCTGGAGGAGGGAGAAACTTCGACACCATTAATGGAATTTTAAAAGCAACCCATGGAGTATGTGTCTTCAGTGATCTAAAGATGAGCAGGATTAACCATCTTCTATGGTGGAATCTTCCTCCTTTCTTTACTTTTTTCTTCTGCTTTTTTTTAAAAAAATACTCAAATGCCTGAGTAATTTCTTCACTGAATTTTCCATTTCATGGGTAACTCAAATGTATTCACATCGAAACAATGATAGGTTCAGTATGCAAAAAGAAAGACAATGAGAAAAATGAGAATTCAGAATTACTAATTCCTAAAATAAAGTGCTGAATAAAGACTATAGATTACAAAGTGACAAAGAAAAAAAAAAGCCCCCTATGGAGTCCTGCAAGCTCTGGTGGAGTCCTTGAAAATAAAGATAAAAGATACAAAGAATAGTCCCATTCTTTGGATTATGTTAACTAAATCATGTTTTCCTGTCTTAATCTGAAAATGTACCTGAAATAGAACATTAATTTCTCTAATGAAATAATAGAAAGAAAGTGAATTACAGTTAATGATATTTTCTCTTGACCACACAGGTACATTTCTCTTCTCTTCTCTTCTCTTCTCTTCTCTCCTCTCCTCTCCTCTCCTCTCCTCTCCTCTCCTCTCCTCTCCTCTCCTCTCCTTTCTTCTCTTTATTTCCTTCTCCTTTCTTCTCTTTCTTTTGTTTTCTTTTATTTTTTCTTTTCTTATTCCTATAAAAAGCACAAGCTTTCTGCAAAGTAAATCAAAACTGCCAGTTCCTCTGAGTGATTGGGAAGGGAGGGTACCATGGGAAGAAGAAGAATATGCTAGTGGTACTGTATTCAATATTCAACCCAAAATTTACTGGAAGAGGATTTCCAGCGCTCCTCACTTACAGGAACTACTCTAAAAAGAAAGAATTTAGGGTGAGCTAGTTGATTTTATTGGAGTCTTTTCCAGTGCATTACACTGTAATAGAATGCTCATTCATTTACAGAGAAATGCATTTCCTGGGCTCAGTTTCAAAGGGGGTCGTGCTTCCAGTAATTAAATTGTGTACAGAAGGCAGTCACTTAAATTCCACACTGTTAATTTTATGCAAAACAGAACCCTATTGATTTCCTGCAGTTTCCCAGCCTTCAGCTGAAGTTATGCACATTCTATCATGAATATGAAACGCATTTTTCCATTAACTGGAAGTCCAAAAAATGGTGTGTGATGCTTGAGCCTGCAATAAGCCCATGCATTAGAAGGAGCAAGGATCAAACAGGAATGGGACAGTTTACTGTAGATCTTATGCTTCCAGCCATAGGTTTTATTTATTAATGTACTCAGAAATTCACCCTAGCATATTTCTTTTTAGTCAGTCTATGCAATTCCCAAAAAGTGTTCAGCAATTCTAACGTTGCAAAATACAAGTCTTCGGTCTTTTTTCCTGCATGGAAATTCTAATGGTCTCTAGAGCTGTTTTTTCTAACTCATGTCTCTCTCAATAGCTGTTGTCACTACCACTAGAATGAAGTGCCACTACACAACTGGCCAGCTGAAGAACGTACAAGATGTTTAGAAAAAACGAGTACACAGGCTGCAGCAGTCTCCCAGGTCTTCAGGACTGCAGAGCCCTGTGACCTGCGTTTTGGGTCTGTACCTCATTCTGTGACACCCAAGGCAATGCAAAATGCAGTGCAAGAAACCTGGATTACTCTGCCTCTCCCTGCAGAGGTCAGCAGTGATAGCTTCTGGATGGTTAGGATGAAGCTCGTTTGCACAGTAAAGTCCACTCAAGTCAAGGGAAATATTTCAATTCTTTGAAGTGAGTTGTAGATTTGAGTTATAATTGAAGTTTCCTTTCTCAGTGTTATTGCAACATGAATGCTCAGCCATTGCAGCAATCAGCAGCAATGCCCTTACTAACTGCAAATACTTAAAACTATTGAAATGCTTCACCCCATGGAAGTAACTTCTTTTCTCTTTTAAGACATCACTTATTTGTAAATCATTCAGGGTGGGTGCCATGTCCCACCTCAGAGGTTCTGCAAATCCCCTAGGGCTAAATTAAGGTGAAATGACACCAAATGATCAATTAAACATTTTATTAATAATGTAAATAACTTGAACCTAGATATGGTAAACAATTTGAACTTGGAAAATATAAAAATGGAAAAGCATTGGCAATGTGAGTTCTTATTCAAAACCTTTATAAGAAAAAGGAAAAGGCAAGAGAGATAGGAAAGGGAAGAGATAAGGAGAGATACCACCACTCTCGGATACCATGATGGTGATGGACACAGTGATCCTCTGGTAGTGGGTGTGCACATGGTGCCCTAGTTGCAGTCAAGAGAAAATTTTGGTTGATTAAAATGGTTAGGTATTTGTTTAAGCTGTAGAGTTAAAAGAACACTTTGACCGATCAAGGTAATTAAAGTAGGTTGATGATTAAGTAGTTAGAATAAGTATTTGGTTGTATAAGTACTTAGAGGAGGTAAGTACCATGTTCAAGAGAAGACTAGTTGCGATAAGAATTAAATAATAACATGCAGGTTAATAGATGTGGTCAGACAACCATAAGAGTAGGCCATAACTTTTCTTTTCTCTCCATGTCGAAATTATGAAATTATGTAGGGGTAAGCTTTTAAAATAATTCGATGTCTTATATGGCGTGATAGTGAGGAACCAATCAAGGTAAAGGGCAAATTAAAAGATGGACATTTTATGCATGCTTGTAAAATTCCGTTTTGTTAAAGATGTATAAATGAGTTGTGAAAATGTATGGGGTTTGGAGCACAATTAGAGGAGCCATCCTCTATGTTTCCCCAATGCTGCAATAAAGAAGTGCCTGCTTATCTGCTACTGTGTAGATAAGTTTTCTTGCCATGATTGTGTCCCCATCGACACCCTGAGTTTGTGCCCCGACCTCAAGGACTTGTGTCACTCTTGATCCACTGCTTAGGCACCACTGTGTGGGGTGGTCATGACCCCCTTCCCCAAATACACTCTGAGCGACCCTTGGCCATAGGTGAGCTGTCTTGGTCTGCAACACAGAAAGCACAACTGCGCATCCTTCCCGCCTTCTGCTTCCTCTGCTCTCCTGGTAAGCAGAACTTGCAGGACCTGTCTGGGCAATGTTTGAGACACATTAACTCTTTCAGAATCTCACAGTAGGTCTCTGTTGTAAATATTACAAAAGAATTCTGTTCTCATAGTACAGTCATCTGACAGCCATTCAAAATGGAAAATAAAAATTTAAGGTCAGAAGAACCAACGTAACTCTCTCCTTCCTTACCCTAAATTCAAACAAATATGAGCAGTAAAGAGTACTGAAATAATTATTTAAATGCACATATTTTCCTTCTAAGAAAAGTACAAGGTATTTGTTCAGTTGTGCAGAGATTTCATGAGAGGTTACACATGCTTTGCAAGAGATTACCTTTGCAGCCAGAGCTGTAACACAACAAATTTGCTAAATCAGATTTCAAGCATTTCAAATGGAAAACCTTGAGAGACTGTCCAACCTCTGTAGCAATTCAGAAATTATGCCATGAACAGATCAACTTCTAATGGAGAAGACAGGAACCTATGACATGTATACACACATGGATCTGACTGAAGAAGGATCTTAAATCACATGCTCTTTTATGAGTATGATTAAGAATAACACAATTCATCTGCCATGAAATAACCTGTCAGCTGATTTGGGTGGGACACATCGTCAAGATCAAATAAAAGCTACTCTTTTACCAATCTCAAGTTAAAACACGGGAAGCAGAGTTTTCTTTGCATTTTTTTTGTTGTTTCTTTTTTAAGGGCAGCTATAAAAAGCCCAGACAAATGTTGTCTCCCTGGAATATCTGATGATATAGCAAGGACTGGATGTGCAATCCTATGTTTGACTCTGTCTTTGAAAAAAAGTTGGTTTTTCTTCCTCATGGGCTGATTAGAGCGATACCATTATACTCCAAATCCAATCTGTACGATCAGCGTCAGCAAAAAGACTTGTTTAACTTATCAAAATCTATTTAGGCTACCCAGAAGTGACTTGACTACAATGCATAAATATATTCAGAGGAAGAAGATATCAAGTTGTAAATGACTATTCAGTATATCAGAAAGTCACAGTAACAATCACTGGATGAAAGATAAAGCCTGACTCATTCAAATTAAAGTAAGGTACTAATTATTTAATGACTACAAGGGAAACTGCTGGAATAGGCTGGCTAGGCAGTTTGTGGCAATTGCCTTTGTAGTGATTAATAAGGACTGACTGGAACAACATCCAGCAGCAAGAAAACCAAGCCCCAAGTTTTCTGCCTCAGAGCAGGAAAGTGGGCTTGTGTTACCTTCCTGACATCCCTTCCAGCACTCCTTTCTGTTGCGAAATCAGTGGAGAAAGCTGTAGGACATGCAGTAATGGTAGCGGCCAGCAGTATGCAGAAGCTCAGAGCAACACGCCTAAAATCCACTAAAATTGGGTAACTGGAGTAATATCAGTGCTAGCCCCATTGAACTCTATAGCCAGCAGGATTTGATAAATACCAGGAAAGAATTAAAAATGAAAAGGGTGCTTTCCCAGATGCTATAAATGTTTTTAGATAGTGGCAACTGCAAGACAATTCTGGAGAATCAATGCCCTTGGATTTCCTTTGCCGCTGGGCCTCGGGAACCATCTATAGAAAGATGAATTTCAGGAATTGAGCTTGAACTTACAGCTCCTGTTCATTTGTGTAAACAAAAATCATGCTGGTGAATGGGAATGGGCTACTCTCACTTTGACAAGTGACTGCACGAAGCCCACTCTGTCATGATGAAAGTGCTGGAACAGTCTGCATGCAAAACTTGCATCTTCTGTCCAAAGAGAGCAGACTATGAGGATGCTATTGCTAATGACCTCTGTGAAGGGTACCTGGCTTCTGTGTAAAACAGCATTTCAGACATAGAGATAAGATTCAGTAGTCCCAAATATACATTCTACCTCTTCAACTGTTCATGACTAGAAAATAATAGCATGGGTGACTGCACTTCTCCACCTTGACCTCCTTTTGACATGCCCAGCCACTTACAGAGCCTTTTACAGCAGTCACTATAAATCCATCCCATTGGGAAAATGAGGAATAAATCATGTAGCTTCATCTCTTCCCATTCAAATATTCATTTGCATTATTTATAGATAATGAGATATAAGAGACTTTTTCGTCCTCTCCTTGTGCATGCTGTCCTGTCAAAATTGGTGCTGCTCTAGCTAGTGCTCTTCATTTATTGCACTGGAACTGAAGATCAACATTTCTCCTCTTAGTCTGTATTCTCTAGGGTGAAGACTTGCATATGGAAAATGAAAGAATCACAAGTCATGACCTTAAAATGAGATTAATTTCGTCTGTACTTAAAATACTGAGAAATCTTCCACAATGCTGGGAGTGAAATTACTGATCCTGATGAGACATTGAACAAAAGCACAGCTGAAAAAGCTCTGTCTGCTTTGGTGTCTTGAGGCTGCAAGCTCTGCTGTGCATTGCAAGCTCTTGGCTAAGCCAAAATAATTAAAAAAATTAAATTAAATTAAATTAAATTAAATTAAATTAAATTAAATTAAAGAACCCAAATAAACCAACCTGTGCTTTGAATACCCAAAAAACAGCATCACAAACATTACTGAAAAAAAGTAGAATCACCAAAATAAAAAAAAAAGGCTGCTGATACTTAAGATACTGGAACAGATTTTCTGAGCACGGGGTGTATGTGGAGTTCTGAGCTCCATTGAAAATGTAGTCTGTGTTTGTCCATGTTACTGGGATCTCATTGTCCAGTTAATCACCTGCATTATTCCTTTAAGCCTCTGGTCACGGTTTTGATATAGGGAAGCAGCATCTAATTTGATCCAGAGAAAGCAGCTCATAGGCTTTAAATTTCAAGGCAGAGTCAAGAGTTGAACCAAAGTATATCACAACTGAGCTCATGGCCAATCCCTAGTCCCATCTTTGCAGCATTGAGGACTAACAGATTTCAAAATCTTCAAAGTATCTGACTCCAGTGGAAGAAATGAAATTGAAAGTCTGTCCCCGAACTTTGAAAAACAAAACAAACAAACAAAACCCCCACAAAATGCTGGAAGTGATATGTGAGGTTATGTAGCAAGTCTCTTACTTCAGAGAAAAGAACACAGAGAAAATATGGCTGGTCAAATCTTGCAAATGTGGAAATCTCACAAGGCTGTAAGTGACCCACAGTCTGTTCCTATTCAGTCATGTGGCAGTGGGCACCTTGCCTGATTAGCACCTGATACTCCCAATTTTGTTGCTTACTGCCCCCCTTCCCCAGGTTCTTAATAGCAGTGGTTTCAATCTCTTTCATATCACACAGAATCACACACAGAGAATCACACAGTATCAGGAGTTGGAAGGGACCTCGAAAACTCCTCCAGTCCAACCCCTGCCAGAGCAGGACCACCAGACCAGGTCACACAGGAACACGTCCAGGTGGGTTTTGAATGTCTGCAGAGAAGGAGACTCCACAACCTCTCTGGGCAGCCTGGGCCATGCTCTGGCACCCTCACAGTAAAGAAGTTTTTCCTCATATTCAGATTGAACCTCCTATGCTCCAGCTTGCTCCCATTGCCCCTTGTCCTATCATTTGACATTACTGAGAAGAGTCTGTCCCCTTCCTCCTGACACTCATCCTTTACAAATTGATAACCATGAATGAGGTCTCCCCTCAGTCTCCTCTTCTCCAAGCTAAAGAGCCCCAGCTCCCGCAGTCACTCCTCATCAGGAGATGCTCCACTCCCTCCATCATCTTTGTGGCTCTGTGCTGGACTCTTTCAAGCAATTCCCTGTCCTTCTGGAACTGAGGGGCCCAGAACTGAACACAATGTTCCAAATGTGGTCTCACGCCACTTTCTCATCTCATGCTAGTCATTTCAAAGTCTTACCTGGCTTCTAGCAATAATATACCACTAGTAATAGTGAGAGGTGCGTGAAACTCTTTTCTGATATCATTACACATGCATGAGAATTAAAACTGTGCTTTCAAGAACGCATGTGTTGGTAAAAACTCAAGTCACAGGAGTACTGGCCAAGAGGAAGCTGAAGTGGGATGCTCAGGTGACTAAATTCATTTTTAAAAGGCTGAGCAAGTATTTCAGGGAACAGTTTCATGAAATTACCCAGACTTTACAAAGACTGTGAAGATTTCAGCAGAATTTGGTTTGAAAATGAACTGAAATACCAGCCCTGCCTAAAGTGTTCTTCTAAAGGCCCTTATCCGATAGTTTTCTCCAGGCTTCTTACCTGTCTTCCACAAGCTGCAGAAAATATTGTGTATAAAAAACGCATAAATGGACAGAATCCATGACTTGCAGAGATTAGGAATTGCTTTTTTAAAGCCTTGCAACCCTCCACATTCATTGCAAAGTATATGAAAAAATAACATCCTTAGCAATGACTCTGCTACTGCTCATGAAAAGCATCTTTCCTGATCACTGACATGGCAGATATGCAGCTGACATCTGCTCAGCCGTTTAAGATTGCTTTGCTGACACACAAAATTGAGTTTCACTGTGAAATCAAGACGATATCATTGACTATTATAATAAGTTGTTAAAGCCCATGGTAATACTTTTCCATCTTTTTCAATCAAGTGCTTATCTTTTTGCTTTCCTCTCTCCCTCCCAGCCACTGGTTGCAAGATCATCTTCTCAACAAAACACTCACAGAAAAAGTATTTTTCATTGTGTTTCTAAACTGCTGTTGCTTTCAAGAAAGCTAATTAACATCTTGCAGTAAACCATTCCCCGGGTCTCCTTAGATTTCAAATGAAGCTGACCTATGCACAACAGGGTCTTCACTTTAGATTGGACGTGCTCATTAGTGCCTTCTAATAAATGAGACTACTGGGTGGTGCTGTTCATTCCACCTCCCAGAAGGTGCTGCAGGGGAGGAGGGTGGAATTGAGACAGCTATTTGATTCAGCTGCGCCCCATACCTGAGCTCTATTTCCCTATTCAGCAACAATTAAAAGCTGAGGAAAAATAATTGAGATGCCTGGAGCTCTGGGACGTACCTGCTCAAAAATTAGGCTGAACTGCAGAGGTACTAAGGAGTAGCACGAAGTCCTCCAGCATCCCTCTGCCTCACGCATGCACATGCCTTGAGGATGCTGGTTTTTACCCTCGGCTCTGTAGTGTCACGGGCCAACGTGCTCTCACAGAGCAGAGAGTCAGCTGAGAAGAGAGTTTTTCTTACATTACACCTACTCAAGGGTGCATGTAGCCCATCATTACATCGAAACTCAGATGAAGGGGAACCAATTAAGCTGCCTGTCAGTTAATACAATCAGAGTTCAAACCTCTTTAGACCTCCTAAAAGAGAAGAGAAGTTGATGAGGCAAGATTTCTCATTCTTAATTGCTCTTCAGCATAGAGTAAAGAAAACACCCCCACACAGCATTTCCAAAGGTGCTAATCTTCTGCCTCTACAGATAACCCAGGTTACCTGAGAAATTAATGAGCCATTATTAACACCAGAAACACCCAAAATATTTTCAGATAAGACAGGAGTGTAGAGACCCTTCAAGTTTCAACAAGGGTTACAGAATGGTCTTGCACAATGGAAAAGTGAAGGTCAGAGCTAAAGCAACAGCACACCTGAGGAAGACCAACTGCAGCCTGATAGGTTACCTTTTCTGTGAGACATCTGTGTAATTCCAGAGAAAGCATTTTTAAGTCTAACACTAAGGAGCTGTTCAGAAGAGGGTCAGAGAACATTTCTGAATAGCTTGAAAAGACAAAAAAAGCAAGATAGAAAAAAAAAGCCCCTGGAGAAATAATACACTGACTCCTCTAAGCACCATTCATTCCTTGCTAGTCTTTATGCTGTTCCCTCTGTTTGGGCCAAAAGCTGTTCATAGCTGGATTTCTTGTCTCTGCAGACTGTCCAGCTCAAAGAAGGTCCCTGACAAAAGATCCCATCTACAAATGATCATCTGATGAAAACGAATATCCATCTTTTTAACCTAAATGCCAGCAGCAGCACTTCTTTCTCCTGAGAGCTCCCCATACAATCCCTATTAAATTAAACCAGAAAACTGCTCACTCATTCCTTTTTAAAGTAGCAGATTACCCATAATCCCCTCCCTAGGAATTCAAATTTTCTTGCCTTTCGAAAAGGGCTCAGACAAGTCATATCTAAAAAGAGGCCACTTAGAGACCTGCCACACAGGATTAAAAAGCAAATAAAAGTAAACTCCTAGTAAAAACGTCACCTTTAATTTCCTCAGTGACAAGGCCTGCAACAAGATCGGTACCCAGTTACTAAACTACATTACCCAAGAGGCCACGGGTCTCAGATCAAATTTCGCACCTAATTTCCTGCTATAAAAGGCTTTGTGGCCAGCTAAAGCTTTTCATAAATTATTTAGGAGAGTGGTGATATCATTTTGTAGATTGCTATTATTAGGTGAGGAAAAGAGAGTAGCTTCTAAAAAGTTGTGCTTTTTTTTTTTAGGGGCCTATAATATCACTTAGCTGTCTTGCTTTTTCTGGAGTTAATAATTTAGCCTTTTATTTTTAAAAATTTTTATTCTTATTTGCAAGAAGGTACTTTTAAGTTAAATCTTTATGCTAGCATGACGAAAAATTTCTGATATTCAGCCTTTCGTAGCACAGAGTTTGAATTGTTCTGAAATTCACAGTTGTGCTTTGATATGAAGGAGTCAAGCAGCAAAACTTGAATTCCAAGAAGGAAAATCTCCAAGCTATTTGCAAACCAGTGCATGTGCCTCTCTTGCTTCAGGCTGCTGATCAAATTATGGTGTGGGTTAGCTGAGGATTCAGAGGCTTACGTATTTGTCAGAGTCTACTTGTAAATATAGTTTGCATCTGCATTTGAAAAACCCTAGCAGAGTCGTTAAATGTTCTAATAAAAGGAGGAAGAAAACTGATGTTAAATAGAAAGGCTTTAAATTAACATCAAAGTATTGTATTTTTCATAAGGGATGTGTAAGGAACTTGTCTGTTTTCAATGTTCCAGTAGTGTTTAGATTATGTCACTATATCTATTGTACGTTGTTTGGGTTTTTTGCTGGAGAGTGAAGGTAGGGATTTATATCTGAATACTGTCTAGTTTCTCTGCAATTGAATTTGGTACATGGAAGAAAATAAAATGGCATTTAAAGTCTTTGGGTCTAGGCTCATGTTCTCAAAGATACTTTGGTGCTCACAGAATCAAATATTAATACTCTGAGCTTTTAGGCCCTAAATATCAAGGCAGACGATATCTTGAAATTACACTACTTAGCTTCCTAGCTTGAAGTGCACAAGTCTCTTTTTGTACCACAGAGAGATTTACTATTACAACTGATAAGAAATGCAAGCACACAATTAGTGTTAGTTTTCACTGAAGGCTTCATAACAACAATCTACCTCCTATGTTCCTTATTGTTTAATGAGGCACCTGCTGGGAGTTTTAATGTGTGGAGGGTAGGTATACTTAGAAGTATGGTCTGATTTAAATACATGTTGTTTTGATGGGATCTACTCAATTATAAATGCAGAACTCTGATATAAAAACACAGCTCCTCCTAAAGAACTAATAGCTAGGCTTTAATTTAACCATTAAGTACTTCCAAATATAAGCACTCAATTAAAGCATCAGGGAAACCTCTTGTAGACTGTAAACAAGGATCCTCTACATTTTTCCCCCCCAATGCCCCTTCCTGCCTTCGTAACTTATTTCTCTGCATAAGAAGGCAAGCATTTTAGCACTGCTGGTTTTACCAATCCAAGGGGAATAACAACCAGGATGTTTTACTCTTCCTGTGCAAGGATAGAAGATGCTGCTGCTTCTGACCTCGATGTTCATATAGCATGAAGTGGGAGACCAGAGAGGGACTCCAAGCAGTGGCAGCCACCTCTGATGCTGGCAGGTCCTGCCATGCCCCAAACGGGCTCACACGAGCCAGAGCAGTGCATGGGCATATGTTGTCAGAAATGAATGCTAATTGCTCTCGCATTGACAGGCCAATAGAGCTGATTGGTTTTTAATTTCTTGGCACTGGGAATCCAGCCATGTGCTGCACAAATTGAGCAGCACTACCCAGGTATCGCTCAGGCTGTTGAGCGATGCCAATGGCTGTGCTGTGCTGAGATATTTCCATCAGTGCTGCCCAGGTTGCTTCTTGCTACATCATTACCTCCCTGCCAGCACCCGGCCGTCCTGGCCTGCCGGTGATTTCTCAGGAGCTAGTGATTATTCTTCCTGAGAGATGGGCTTTTGTGGAGAATGGCACAGCAAATTTGGCCTCATATCTTCTTTTCTGCTCATCCCTTCAGCTTATGGTGTTTCCAGCCAAGTGTTTGTTGCAGGAACTGGTAAATAAAGAAAATGCTATTTGGGGAACCAAGGGGAGACAGGCAAGTTTAGGGGAGACTACCTGCTGCTCGCTGTTTCAGTTAGAGTAAGAGCAGGGAAATATTCAGGAGATGGAGCTCACAACACACAGCCAGTAGTAAGTGAGGATGGCATTTCGGAGAGATGAATAATAATACAGGCAAGTTGTCCTTTCCACCTATCTTCTGCCTAATTTGTCAAAATACTGCAAGTGGGCAGAACGTAACAACCTGTCTGCATGACACCTTGCCCTGGGTTAGCACAATGTGAATTATTTTATGCAAAGCTGATAGAGAAATACAGCTGTATGTCTACAATTAACACCTACTTGTAGTTTAGCTTAATTCTAAGTTACAATAAACTCTACTTATTCTTAGCTCAGTTAACTGTGAAGAAAAAGTTACAGAGTCACTTCAAGGCATTTAGAAATATTTCCGGGAAACTAAAATTTGCCTTCTCTGCTGCACATTGAAACTTTGATGAGTGTTGTAAAAAATAAACCACCATTAATTAAGTGTGGGTTTTCTTTCTTTCCCTTTTCCTTTCCTTTCTCCATTCTGCTGGCTAAGCAGCTCATGTCATTCATATTTCTCAGCTGGAGAAATATGAATTAAGATTATTTGTATTGTTAGAACAGAATTTAAAACCCAGGCTCAATTGTAGGCGTGGGTAGCTGTACATACAGCTAGCAGAAAGGGCCTGGAGCTGGCGTGACGGGGTAGGACTGCTGGCTGAGCAGTCTGTTTTACTAACTTGTCTAAATCAGGAACATGGATTTTATCTTTTCTGGAGATCCAGTTCTGCTCAGTGAACTTGTGTCTCATGAATTTATCAGGTGTTTTAAATTAGTGATCTTCAGCTTCTGCTGCTTTAACTTACAAACTGCTGAGGACTTCCTAAAGAACGTGTGGACAGCTGTGTTGTGCCTTGAGGCCTGATGGACAGTAGATATATTCTTGTTGACTTGCTACTTGCATACCCTCTGAATTAGGGCAGGGATTTTAAAGAATCACCAGAGGATAAGTAAAAACACAGTCCCTAATACTGTAGGAGAGGTATTTAGAGTAATCAGCATTTTGTAGCATCAGTAACTACAAAAACAAGTCATGAAAGAAATGTGGGATCTTGTGAATCTCTTTTGGTCATTTCCACGTGACCACTTGAGCTTTCCAATGACTGCCTTCATCTCTAAGTCTTTTAAAGTTCCAAGTTTAAAATCTAGAAAATTTTGTCTAAATTTTCTTAATCTCCTGAGCTTTTGATGCCTGTGGAGACGACAAAGGTGTCAACATAGCTCTTGTTCAGACTTAGGGCGTGCAGCCATGAGATAATCCATCTGAGCTAGAACACTTGCAGTGCTGCTGTGCATTTTTAACATTGCTATGACTTCACTTCTGGAGCCTTTCCACAACAATGTTTCTAGAAGCAGGGCTGAGGAAGAAGAAACCACAAAGATCATAGGATGATGCAAGTTGAAAGAGACCTTGGGAGGTCTCTAGTTCAACCTCCTCCAAACAGGATCAGCTATGGGAACAGATGAGGTTGCTCAGGGCTTTACCCAGCTGGGTCTTTAAACCCCCAAAGATGAAGGCTACACAAACTTCTCTGCACAACCAGTTCAAGGCCAAGCAAGGCAGCACGGTGCCAACTTCTGCTTCATCCTTATAGGGGGCTTTCCACTCCTTGTCTGGGGCCAACAGGGCACTCCTGGGACCAGTAGATGGGTTGCAGGAGCCCAGCCTGCTCAGGGCACTGAATGGCACCCAGGAATCCCAAAACACCAGCCCCAGCAGGGGGGACTACTGCAGGACATGGGCTAAGGTCTGCCTTCCCCTCTCCAAGGCTTTCCTCACTGCCCAGGGATGGTGTCCCACTTTGTGGGTTTTGAGAACCAATAACTGATGTTTCCCCTAGAAGCAGGTTGCCTTTCATGGAAATTGGAGATTTACCATCATAACCAGGAAGGAAGTTCTGCTGAGGCAAAACCCAAAGAAATGTTAGGCTAGGCTAACTCTGTGTGTGATTTTGTGTATCCCAAGTGAATATTCAAGTATTCAGTGCTTTCTGGGAACAGAGTAGATTTTCTGACCCACTGCAAACTGAGTTGCCTGAGCATCACAGGAATATTTGAAACCTGTGTATGAGTGGCAGTGGGGTGAGGCTACGGCAGATGTAAAGAGTCTATTTTGGCATTTGGCCATAAACTTGAATAGCAGAATAACTCCTCTGTCTCGAGGGTCAGGAATGGCTGTGCTGGTTAGCCTCAGCTTAAACCTTGTGAGTTTAATTTGGCTTGATAGCCAAATACAACCAGGCTGAGGTCAGCCAAGGCGGTGGCTGGTTATGCGGGCAGTCTGTATTTATTTTTTTTCCTAAAACTCACTGGAATCCATTTGCAATGACAGATGCCATAGAGTGTATCTGCCTGATCGTTCACAACTGATAATATAGCTGGAGATAGCTCAGTGAGCCTCTCCATCATGAATTTCCATTTTATTTTATGGTCTTAAATATTCTCACTGCCTTCAGATTGGAAATCGTATTGTATCTATTTTGCTGGTTTTTGAACACTGCCATTTTTAGGGGGTTATTAGTTTTCCCCTTTGCTAAGTTCAGCTCCTTACTCCTTAGCAAAGAAAGTATAACTAAGTAAATAAAACATGTTTTCTTTTTACCTTGTCATTCATATGACTTGGGAAAGCGGTAAGTTACAGATACCTTTGTTTTATGTGTGTGTGAACCTGCAATCAATACCAACCACTTTCCTGTATTTGAATTTTGTGGTTTGTTTTGGCTTTTTTTGTTTTGTTTTATTTGGAGGTTTTTTTTTCATTGCTTACTCAGAAAAAGACACTTAAACATTCAAAGCCAGTAAATGTACATAGCTAGCCATGAAGTGATTTTTTTGTCCCTGCTTTTCACATTTTTATATTTGGCATGACTTGAAAAAGACATTCTTCTTTTCTTACAGAGTATGAAATTGAAATAGAACTTTTCTTTGCCTCTGCTGAACTCCTATTCCTAACCATATTAATTTTGAATACATCCTTACGTTCACCAGATATTGTTCCTCTATTTTTGTCATCACTAACTTTGGTCCATCTGACGAACTTTTCGTCAGAGAAGCTGAGAAATAACATGGCAGGGGTTTGATTCAGGTTGGCAAACAGCAGCAGATTTGCATTTGCTTTGCATTGAGGTCTTGGCTTTCCACGTGCCACGGTACAGCCACTCCTGCAAACCTCCCCTTGTTTTCATTCACAGCCTGAGATAAACGGATGTTTCCAAGATGTTTAGCTCCTGAAAGGATTGGTCTGCTCATATTCTTGCTATTTTATGCTGCATGGCATTTTTTTATTTGGGTTTTTCTTTTTTCAGTTGTATTATGAAGAGAACAACTTCAGTGTCCCATTGTGAGTTTCTCATATTCAAGATGACAGCTTAGGCACGGCAGTAAGGTAGTAAACAATGGTCCATCAGAGCTACCACGAGCAGGAAGCAATTTAAGACGTATTGGAGAATGAAGAGCAAATGTACATTTGTCACTACAACTACATGGAAGCTGCTCTAAAATTTTATGACAAATCTTCTGCAGCAGTTCAGCTGCAGAAGGAATGTCTTGTAGCAGAGCAGAAATCGAAAGGTTTCATTCATCAGCAGTGTCTCTTTGACGGCCTTTTGCATTTTTTTCAGTTCTAGTCAGATAAGTGAATGTAGTCCACATGCCAAGGTCAGTGGTTTGCTTATTCTCTGTAGTAGCTACACTGGAATCATTACATTTGTAGGGGTAAGCATTGGCCTCTGTCACACCAAATACTCAGAATACAGGATTTCTTAGATCTCTATATTAGATAGACATATTTCAGAAGTGTATTTGCAGAGTGAACTGTGTTTCTGGTTCAAAGATCCTTGAGTTGTAGAGGAAGCTTCCCCTTCTTCCTTTGGCTTTGCATGAGGCCTTGTATGCCAAAGTAGATCTGTAATTTATTAAAGATAACACTTACACACTATTATGGCCACAGAAAGAACACATTGACCAGGTCTGTAGGCTCAGTCAGTGCCATGCAAGCTTGAAGAACAGCAACTCTCATTATTCTAATTATGCAGCTGAAGTGATGGGGAGTTTAAAAGCGTGATAGATAAGTTAGAAAGTGAACCAAGGAGCAGGATCTCTTTGTGAAAGGACTGAAAATAAGGACAAGAAAGATGGGAACATGCAGATTGGAAGATACCAGATAAAATTGTGTAGTAACAACTGGGGCTTATGTGTGTACCTGGCATAGATAATTAACTAATTCAGAAACATTGATAGATTGATGAAAGACTAATCAACAGGAAAATGCATGATCTGGCATCTGAGGTATTTATTATTTGTGTATGAAAGAACTGGTGACTTGTGTTGTGCGCGCTTGATTGCTGGATGTCTTGTTATGTTTTGAACTAACTCACTAATGAATAACTGAACTCATTACTCATTAAACTAATCCACCTGAATGGTGAATTTGGACTTGACCAGGAACTGATGGCTGAGGTGCTACAGAGAAGTTTGCATTAATATTGGTTAATGGATACAGAGCTCGTTATGGAAAAATGAAGAATGAGGCTTGGTGCTTGTAGTAAAGGCCAGAGGAGGTGAACCTTCCCGTGGAAGGAGCAAATTTGACCCAATTGTAGTTTGTTCTGCTCTGTGCCTTTCTAGCAAAGAAAAAGTCACCTGTGGAGCACATCTGGGGATTTTATGTTTACTTGGCAGCCACAGAGGTATAATGTTTGAGGAATATGAAGGTGCAGTTATTTTACTTAAAGAATTCTGGCTGCTGGAATATCACATATTGTATTTTTCTGGGGGCTGGGGACAGAAAAAGAATCTGTATATCCTTCCATTAGAGTTTCTGGCAGAAAGGTGCCTCTTTCAGCATAGACGGAGGGGAAAATATCTCTTTGTTTTTTGCTAACAAGTTAATAACATCCCTTTCTATTGCAGATCTTCCTGGTTTGAGGGAACAATGTTTTCTAGAATTAATGTAGCTATGCTGGTTTGAAAAGTACATTGTGAGCCACAATAACTTCCCCACTGCATTCAATTTTGCGTCACTTCTATTGTATTTTAACGTTTCTCTGAAATGAAAAAGCTGTATCTTTTCCTTCTTTCAGTGTACAAACAAGCACGTTGTGTCAGGTCACTAAATACAACGTATTTACAGCAACCATTATTAGCAGATCAGATTAAATGTGCCGTGATGCTTCGATTCTTGGTTTAATCAAGCACTTCAGATATTTTTCGAAAAGCAGGAATAGATCTCAATTATTTATCTATCGTATTCTTCCCCAGAATTTTAAGGAAAAGATATTTTTTTCCAAATCTTGGTAGAAAAAATATGGATATTGTTCAGAGCTTCTGTATCAGCTCTTTCTTGTTGTTTTTCCTTGCTGTCACTTCCGTATGGTTCATACATTTTAAGTAGTAGAATAAGAATGTGAATCTCTGGACATGTGTTTTATTAGTATAGCCAAATAAATAAATGAATTGCCCTAAAAACTGAAAGTGCCCCTTGAGATTCACCGAGCCATTCACAACCTAAGTTTGACAGGCAATGATTTAGCCAAACCATCTATAACTTTTATTTGAAAAACAAGGACAATTAAAAATAGGATGAGGCATTTTGGTCATGAATTATTCTGATCAGGAATGTAACTAGATTTTTATTCCAATGCCCAAATGAAATATCTCCCTGCATATCCAGTGAGTTTCATTACAGCTTCAGTTTTATTACCTCACTTTGAGAGATTTAATCCTTTTCTTGGAAACACATTACTCTTCAGAAAGTACAAATAAAAATGAAATACAATAATAATTTTTGGGGGTGGGGAGAGAATAACAGGAGAGAAGGAACCAACTTTTATATTGGAAATGAATAAACCTTTATGTTGTTATTGTGTTGAGATGCTCTTAGCATTTCAGCAGCCTTTTTGAAAACTCAGGAAAGGCCGAGCTGAGAGGCTACAGATGTGCCTTAGCTTTGTGCCATGGTACCCCCCTCACCAGCAGTACCAGCTCAGCGGTCACTATGTGGTCACTGTGGTGGCTCCTTGGAGGCTCCAGGTGACCCATGAGCGGTCGCTGCCTGGGACTGTGAGGAGACCCAACTTCAGGGATTTACCTCCACACTTTGAAGCCTCTTGGAGTAAAGACCAACATCTCCTGGGATGAGGGAAAAGACACAGAGCTGCACCAGGCCAGGTTATTTCTAGTTATTCCTCAGCAGCAGGGACAAACCAAGGGATTCCTCTTTTATCCTGGTGCTACTGCCAATGAAAGGAGCCTCCGTGCTGGAGCAGGGAGGAGAGCTCTGGAACCAAGGTCCTTGGGGATGGGGAAGCTCTGATACAGCTCTTGAGTGTTGGAGGTGAAAATGTGCAGCCTAGGAAGAGAAATCTTGCTGCAGCCAAGTATTGATAGGTCCAGCATGTTTCTTTTCCATGAAAGCCACCTTCCAAAGGAACTTTTTGATTAATTTTTTATTTTTGAGTAACCTAGAAAATGTTGCTCATAATTTTTCATTCTTTCCTTGCTCCAATTTTCATCAGTGTCTGGACATCTATAAATCCAGACTATTTTGTGCATGAAGCGTAAAGATTAATGCTTCAGAATAAGTTTATCTTTTTAACAGTACTGTCAAAGGCTGAAGTATGTTACCCACAATTTAAAAATAAATCGCATCATAGATATTTTCTGTCTGAAAATGAATTGGCTCCATTGAAATTTGGATAGAAATAAAATTAGTGTGTCGGTAGGTAAAGGTGAGGTTTTTTAACCTACTTTCTTGAATTTGTGCAGGATGATGGCTTAAAATGTAACTAAAAAAAGGGGGGGGGGGGGCAGCAACAGAGAACAGCGAAGAATTCCTGCAATTAAACCTGACAGTTGAATTTAGATGCAAAAGACATAGGGTCAGACTTTAAAAATTTCTGGCACCCAACTGCCATGTCTGTTTTGCTTCTGGGAGTCTTAACAATTGACATGGAAAATAATGGGAAAAATAAACTGATCCTTTCGCGCACTGGTGATGTAACTTGTATGATAGAGCCCTGTGGGGACCAAAAAAAGGGATTCCAAATATAAAATAATAGAAAACCTTCTTTTCTATTAGTACGTAAGGAAAGTTGTAGGAATGGAGTAGTTTATAACAGCTTATGTACATGGCCTATGTTTGATTTAAATTGAGGTTTCAGTTTCCAGGAAAACAGATTTCCACATGCTAATTGTTTTAATTCAAATAGTAAAAGACCTAGAGGGAAATATCAAGTCTCAGTCTATGAAGAAATTTCCAAGACAGATCACTTTGTAGTTAAACTCACAGGAAATGAAAAGTCAATGGAAATTGGACCTGAAGCACAAGAACAGCCAAAGACGGGCAAAGACTAAGTAAAGGAAATTAAATGACACTAAAGGAAACAGTACCACCTCACAGGAAGATACTTCATCCCTGTGTATTTTGTAAACAGAAATGTCTTCAGCCACCACAAAGGCAGAACTTCCTTCCCTAAGCTCTGGCTGCACACCACCACAGAGCCACTCGCAGTGCTGGGGATGCGCATGAGCCAATGCCCCAGACTGGCTGTATTTTCACAAGTACACACCATGGGTGATGTACATCAGCATTTAGGATGAAGGAATATTCATCCCAGACACCTTTACCTACCAGCTCTCTGCTGTTTATTCCTGCAATGGCTCCCGCTTCCCAAGATCATCTTCTTCCTTTTCTTCCCGTGGGTTATCTGAACGTTTTCATTGTAACAGGACTTTTCAGGGAGGCTGTTATCAGAGGCACTGATGGGCTGTGTGAAAATACAATGCTTACCTCGGGGAGCAGAGTCAGTCAAGCCACAGCAGTATGAAACCCAGCGCGCAGCTCATTTACCCTGCCTCATTGAGGAGCTTGGCAGCCTGCTCTGGTCTCTGTGCTGCTGCATCCATACTGCTGCTGGTAGCCAAACTCCTTAGTTTCGGGTTTGTGTGGTTGTTTCTGCGCTGTGCAGAAGCTGATCTGCAGCACACCCTGACCTTCCCTGTTATGCTTTTAACTTGTGCAAATACTTCTGATTTATTTTTTTCTTTCAGCTTCTTCTAAAAGAAAAGATGCTCAATGCAAGGATAAGGTGCTACTCACTAAGGCACAGATTGAGACGAACTGAAAGTACCAAGAGACCTTGTTCTGTTTCTTTTAAAGGCTTCGTCAAAAAGCTGGAGGCCAGCACACCCCAGGGAACTCCAGTCTTCCCGAAAGGTTTGAGTCAGCCTGGCCGTGAGTCAAACTGGTGGGCACAGAATGAGTAGTGCTTTCAAGCCCGATGCTGTCATTAAGCGATCTCTTCTGATTTAAAAGGTTAACAAGCAAACAGAAATAAATAAGAGGTTTTCTTTCGCATCCTGAGAACTCACAGAGCACAGCCTCTGCTTGAACTGTACATGCGTATGCACACACAGGCACATGCAAAAGAAATGGAAATGTCCATCACAGCTGAAAACTCAGGCTTTAAACCAGACCTCATTATGTGTTCACTGAGAGGAACAAAAAAGAGTGTTATTTGCTGTGACTTTAGTTTTTTGAAGGCTCACTTCCTTCCTTAAATAACATAAATTAAAACATCACTGAAGATAGTGATAGTAAACTGGATTTGTGGAGGAGCCTTCTCAAGAGATAAGTAACTGCAGAAAACACTGTCAGTGAATAAGGAATGCAAAGTCTTCTGGTCACAAGGGAGAACCCTTTCACCCTAATTTGAAGATGAACAGCTTTGCAGCTATATCATTTTTTCTTGCTCTTCCACAGATACTGCTCTATGCTTGATCTTATCAATACTGACAGTAGAAATCTTAAGCATATGTTTTGTATCTTGGACTATTTCCCTTGCATGATGGGAGGTCCCCCCAGCAATAAAGTCTTCACTTGAAAAATTGTTTAACACATTGTCATAAGCACATAAGCAGCTTTTTTTTTTTGGCATTAAGTGCTAAGTTGCTAATTGATTTTACAGACTAGGAATGGATCTCATATTATAGGATAAGGTGGGCATCGTGGAAAGTCAACCCAGATCCACAGAGAAGAGCAAGATTTCAGAAAATTGCCATGGAACATGCAAACTCCAGGCTACTGCTTTGGAGGTGCTTTGGGAAAACCCTTACTAAGGCTATCCCCAGTGTGAGCAACAGGGATAGTAACTGATGCTCCAGCTCCCCCTTGGAATCAATGCATATAGAAACTGAAACCTGTTGTCTTGAACTTGCGCTTTGGAAGACTGTCTAAAGAAAAGGACTTTTGCCAGTCCAAGGTCTATTACAGAGCTCTTATATTGGAAGAACTATAGTTAAATTTCTAAAATACGTCATTCAAACCAGGGACTGTCTAGCAATAATATCCCCTTACTGTCCACAGAACTACTTTGCCACTTGCTCTTCTGTTCAGCTGCCTGGTCTCGGTTATCGCTGTCTCAGCACAGATGGCTTCCTGAGATACTGAACTAAGCCTTTCTTCAGTTATCTCACTCACTTTAACTCCCTTTTGCCCCCAGATATTTCTCGGACAGACGGTGAGCCCTGACAGCAGGGCTGTGCTGGCACTGTGTTCCGATGTCAGTATTCAGGCCAATCGTGTGCTGTCCATGCACATCCTGACTGCAGCTGGGGCCGCAGGTAGGGCCAGCAGCTGCTCCCCCATGTAGAAAAAACCTCGCATATGGCCAGGGCTCCAGACGCAGCCTTCATTTCTGTTCCATTTTTGCTCCTTGGCAAGGACTCCAGACTGCCACCAAGCCCACAGGCCTGTTCAAGATTGCCCCTGTATCGTGTAATGCAGAGGTAAATAAGATTTGTCAAAAATACAAGTGTAGGAGGTTTCAGACAGCTCCTGGAAGCCAGCAGCTCAGGTTTACACAGGCACAGCTCAGGATCGCAGCCAGCCGTGCCATCTGCACTGGGGTGGTGCATGGCCCGCAGTTGTGCCCGTGCTTTGCTGAGGAGCCCCTTCTCGCAGCACCCTCCCCTGCCCACAGCCTGGCCCAGCTGCCTGCAACCTGGCACCAGTGAACACGAGTGCAAGGGAGATGCTGCCTGTCAGCTCTGATGGGCTTCACAGATGCAGCTCTCCTGAGGCTGTGTGCTTAAGGTCTGCAGAAAGCTTTGGCATGTCAAAAGCAGTGTAAATGCTAAGCATTTTGATTATTGTTGTGCATAAGAGGCCCAGTCCTGATAGTCACTTAAGAGATTTCATTCTGCTTTATGAAGCATACTTGGTAATAAAAAAGTATAATAAAAAAAACCGAAGTCCTAGTGTAATACCTAGTACTGCCATTAAACATTTTTTTTTGTTAAAAAGGAGGAAGTCCTTAATCTGCTTGAAATGCAGAGCACCATCAGCTGCTAATTGTAGAAATAAATAACAGATGCATGCAATCTTCCTCTATCTGACTTTCCTTTTTATTTTTCAAAACTATTATCTTTTTCTTTCATTCATACAAGTCACTCTGCTGACCTGCTCAGGCACAGGTCTCTGCTTGCAAAGCAAGCCCGATTGATAGCAAACCCTCTGCTTCCAGATCCATAAATCTTCTCCCATAAGTGCTTGGATATTGGTTCAGAAAGTGGGCAATGAAATAAAAATAACAGCAGAAAAGCATCTTGAGTAGTTGGGAAAAAAATCCTCCATTGGATGCAAAATAATAATAATAAAGAAAATAAACTGAGCAAAAATAAAGGTATTGAAAATTAATTCTTCTGTTCCCCCTCAGCTCCAACTCTGAGAATGTACTTTTCAGCTCCATCGTGCAAGCTATTCCTCTCTCGGGAGAAGTCCAAAAGGGTTTCAAGTGGAGAATTAAATAGACAGTTTTCTACAAGCTGCTGGAATCTACTACAAAATTATATCCTTTCTGTAGGATTAATTTTTTTTTAAAGATTTCTTGCCAAGCCAGAGCTAAAGCTGAATCTGCACTTCAGAATGCGCTTTGGGGCTCCTGCTCTCTCCCCTTTCTTGAACCGGCTCTCGCAGCTGAGGAGCAGCGGGGAAGGTGAATTTGGCTGCTGCTTCCCACCCCCCCAGCGGGGCTGCAGCCTCAGAGGCGTTGGGCACAGCACCAGCCCCTGGAGCTTGGAGTTTGTCACCTGCGAGCCAGGAGCTGCGCTGAGGTTTCCTGAGCGCCACTTCCTGCCACTTCTTAAAATACAGCCCCGGGCTGCGATCTCCGGCAAGTAGGGTCCGACCTCGCAGCTCTGGCTTCTGGAGCAATGATGGGCTTGAATTTATCGGCATTGCACTAACACACGGGCATCGCTGATTTTCTCAGACATAGGCATAACGCAGAACATCTTAGCCATAGCTCAAGCAGCGAAGGGCCACGTACGGGTATTAAATACCTGCTGCGCTGCATCATACTCTGTGCTGGGAGCTATTTGTAGGAAGCAAATAGAAATTGAAAGGTTTACTTCTTTATTCACTTAAATTAGAAATTGGAGAGACTTAGAAAGAGCGCAGCACTCATGTGGCTTGAGAAGCTACAAAGCAAATATTTGGATAACGCAGAATATCATTTACATCTGAGATTCTCAGACAGATAGGTATCCCAAACACCCATCTGCCTGCCTGTCTATCACCATTGTATCCTGGGGTTATATAGGCAACAACAGGACAACTTATCATCTCCTCTTGTAATAATCTCAGTAATTTACTGGGGTTGTATATTAAAAAGTCTTTCCGTACCGCTAAGCATTTGCATACATCCATCAGCCAGCTTGTATACGTGGGCTGGCAGATGATTTAATACTGCCAAGAAGGCTTAAAATGTGGATAAATGTTTTTGTAAGGATTGTTGATACTGTCATACCAAGAGTAAGGAGGCCAAAGACTTGTCCTAGACATAATGTCTGGCTGAAGAAATCCTAAATACATCACTGTCTGAGGGGGGGACTATCATCTTCTTTAGGAAAGATTTTAGGACAACAAATGTCTAGTCATGCAGAATAGACATTCACTCTAATAATTTTTAATCCATATACCAAATCAAAGTTCTTGAGTGATTTTCCCAGTGTGGCTGCAGTTTGAACCTCCAAATCTTACAAAGCTGATTATTTGTGTGTCTAATTTTCCAGCACACTGGCTCAAATGAGATATACACACTCCTTGGAGCAGCCATTCTGCACACAGGAAGGCAATAGGGGATATCAGGGATGGGAGTAGGAGGGTACACACCTGTGGCTGGGACAAGCTATAAACCCAAATCCAACTGAACCCAAATACATTAACTTGACTCAAACGTTTCCTGGAGCAAAGTGATGCCAATGCTTCAAGGCTTCAAGACAGGCAGCACCTTTAACTACACACCTATGGTGCATTTATTAGAGAGATTTTTAATACTTTGAGAATGCAAACAAGTAATAATGATTTGAGAGATGTATGTCTATTGCTAATGTACTTTATCTGAGTCATAGTTCCAAATATTTGTCTGAGTTGATCCACAGCAGGTCCCTGTGTCAATTAATTTGATATTACAAGGTAGAATAGAGAATTATATACAGTTCTCTACTATACTCCACAAGAATTTCCCAGAAGAAATACCTACTGGCTTTACTAAATTGATTCTTACACTAGTCACCCACAGAAAGAATTTAAAGGAATCCGAGCCTCCTTATCCATGAATTTAACATCATAAGCAACTACTTCTTCAATAAAATATTTACTTTTCCTGCCTCAGCACTGAGAGGGATATTTTACAATAAGACCCTGGTGCTTACGCCCACCTCTGCAGTTTCATTCGCAGCACAAGACGTGCGGGTGAGTCACCTGCAGACATGCTGGGAGCTGGGAGCTCAGCAGGGCCGGGGGACCCCCACGCTTTGCTCTGTCTTTCTAATCAGCCAGCCTGCTCTTCTCCAGGGCATTGCTCAGACATGGCAGGATTTAATTCCTTAACAAAGAGGAATAATTTAGATTGTTTCACTCACAGAAGCCTGGAAATTCTTGCTGTGCAAGTTGGAGTTTCTGTTGGGATTAAATGAGCTTGGCCAATTCAGCCCTAAAGATCTAACCCATTTCGTCTTGCTGCTGTATTATTTTTGCCACAGAAAAATCATGCTTCCTATTGGCTTTGGCTTAGTGGATGGCTGTTGAACTATAAGCAATTTTTAACATGTCGCTTTGCTCTTCCCTATCCCCAGTCCAATGTGTCTCGATTTCCATTTCAAATGCAGCTCTGATCTGTCTAATCTTTTGCTTCCTCAACATTTTCAAGGAACTGTAAATTCTACAATTTAATTAATGGGTCAAAGAGGCTGAGCCTTCTTCATGCAAAATAGAACCTTACAGTGATTAATTAAAATTGCTATCACTGTTCCAACTTGTTAGATAGACTTCAGCATGGCATATTCTGCTAAGGACATTATAGAGTGCAAAACAAAGTGTGCTAAACTTAGAGAAGCAAAGGGAAAAGTGATTATTACAAATAGAGGAACATTTTTTGCAGTATGCAGAGACCAATTATTAAAGGACACTGTCGAGAGTTACGATTAAATTTGGTCAGGCTTAATATTCGCTCTCTTGTGCTGTGCTGGCAGATGTCTCTGGGGTTCAGGTAGCTTTTAACCACACACCAGTTCACCCTTAAAAATGAAGGAGGAATAAAAGCAATATTTTCATAAACTGCAAAGCAACAGTGCATCGCACAGTCTCCTCTGGCTCTTGTAGAAGCACCTAAGTAATGAGAACTGATTTTCAGAATTATGTTGACAAGTTTTGGGTATGCAGAAGTTAGCAAACAAATGAAACAATATTAATTTGAGATGCTATCGGACATATTAGGGAGAAATATTTTAGTGTGTTGGAGAGACAACAGTCTTTCATTTATCACCTACTTTAGACCTTATTAATGAAATTCTAAGATGCTGCATGACTGAAAAAAATAAAATACTGAAAATAACCTGAATATGAGGAAGACCACATTGGTCTCTCCTACTTTCTTTGCTTGGTCATTTAGGACAGGTCCTTCTTTTTAATACAAGCTTCGGCTTTTGTGGAGTGATAGCATTGTAATTACCATGTTGGCTTGTCTAATACGTGTTTAAAGGACTTTAGTTTTGCCTAGGTTCTCTGTATATGTCATAGCCACAATATCCCCATGCCTGAAGAAGGATAAATATAAATGCATTCTATTTTTTTCTTATCAAGATGAATTATCTGCTTTCCTATCAAGGAGATGTTCCGTTTGCAACTAGGGACCTAAAGCCAAAACCTCAATAGATGCTTGCATGGAGAAATAAAGCTGGAATATTGTCTGAATGATGTGGCTTTGGAGGTGACCTTGGGTCAGGGACTCCCTTGCTGAGAATATTGCATGGCTCTGCTCCCAGTGGCCCAGCGCTGCCCCAGCTTACTCCAGTGCTGCACTGGGGTCACAAGTGCTCTGTGCTGGTCGTGAGCCTGTAGTAACACTGTCTTTTATGGATGAGCCTTAAGCTGCCCTTGAAGTGGACTTCATGCTGTAAATCTGAAAGTGCCACTTTATGACCAAAGAGAGGTTCTGAGCACACGTGGGACTCACTCTGCCAGGGCTAAGGTCGCACTCGATTTATTAACACGTTGATACAGACCATCTGCATCATGGCCATCGTATTGGAAGGGGAGTGGGATGAAGAGCACTTCTATTCCATGGGCTGCCCTTCCCATGTAGTATAGTTAGAGAAACCTAATCTTAACCACGCTCTTGGGTCAAATTATAGGTTTAGGAGAGTTTCTACCTATTTTCAGGGAAGAAAGTGCAGAAATACTTATGCTAGGGGGAGTGTGATAGGAGGCAGAAGATGCTGAAGTGGTAACCCTCACCAATTCAGTACTTCATTTCTAGATGCCTTGTGCAGCTTGTCATTTGTGACTGCACTTAGCAAGAAGCACTAGAGACTTTCTCCCATTCACTGTATAGGAAGTTAGGATGTTTCCACCATGTGCAATGAAGGAAACAGAGATCTTAGAGTGCACTTGGAGGTGTGATAACTCCAGGTTGGTGTGGTATGAGAAAGCCAATGTAGCAGCTAGGAATGAGGGGAACCAGCAAAATTGAACACTTCTAGTTATTCTCAATTGAGCAGAACTGTCATTTACTGTGTGATTTAGTCTTTTGTGCCTTTCTATCTAGAAAATACAGTCATTTCACTTTTCAAACACCTTCTCTCAAGCTCCCAGTGAGAGGATTCCCTGGGAGAAACAGTAGGTGAAATTCCGGCAGTGGATAAAAGAAGTCATTTCTCTTTGTGCATTTTAGAAACCTCAACTTAACCTGTTTTCTTTCTTTCATCCACACGCACACGTCCTATTGCTAGCAGATCCGCCCTTCGGTTAAAAGTTTAAATGCTGATCAGCGTGAGCTGACTTTAATCACCAAGTAAAGGCCACTGACAAACAGCTTTCCCAGTATGGATCCTGTACATACGTTTCCCTTTCCACACCACATTTAAATTTGGAATTAACCCTCTGAGCCCCCCACTAGTCTAAGATGCAAACCGGACTAGCACTGCCATTTGGTAAATGACTGCACAGCGCACCTCAAGTCGCCGACCGACAGCGGAAAGCGCCATCGGGTTTGTGACTCAAATCCTCCTCCAGACCACGGTCTCCCCGTGTTGTGTTGGTTCCCCTCGGCTGCCCGATGTCGAGCACCGGGCTCCGGCTGTGAGAGCAGCGAGCGCTGGACTCGCAGCGTGCGCTGGGCTCGCAGCGTGCGGGGATGCTGCGGAGCGGCGGTGGGTGGCTGCCCTCGGCGGGCACAGACAAAGCGCGGAGGCCGCTTCCCTGCAGCAGCCGGCAGCGATTGCCATGACAACCAGCAAGCTGATTACTCAATTACAGCGTTCCTTTTTAAAAAGTGACATAAAGCCAAGGGACAACACATCCTCGGCTTCCCGCGGTGCTTGATTTTCAGAGCGCCGAGCTATGTTTAACTTTTTAATATACCTTGTGATTATGTTTGCCAACCTGGTTCTGGATCTCTTTTTTAATTGTTATTATCATTATTATTACTTTATCCCCATGTTTTTTGAAACACTGAGAAAGTAAAAAGCTACTGAAAATGCACAATTTTTCTTGTTGCAGCAAAATGTGCAGGTGCAGTCAACAGCCAGTGCCTTACTGGCATGGGAGGACTGTGACAGATGCACATTCGGGAGAGTGCTGGAGCTGTGACGGATTTAGCAAAATGTGCCAAACCTGCTCCAAGAAACCTCAACGGAGCTACTCATACTGCAGTCTCTAAAACTGAGTTGTCTCTTCATGCTGCGCATCCTTTTCATACCTAACGTGCTCCTGCAGGTACCACCATGCTGTTTTCAGAGCTGATGCATTTTTCATCCTTTTGTGTGAGTATAGATTACTGGATATTTTTCTACAATGTAAGAAGAGAAAAAGCCGAGCATATGCTTGTGATACTGGGTTTTGTGGTTTTGTTTAGATCAGCTCAAATTTCTCATGCCAGCTGTGCACGAACTGAGGAATTCCTTTGTTTTCCATAGACATATAATTGCTGTTAGAGCACCTTGAGTGTCTGGTCAAGGTCTTTATTGTGTTGTACATGACAGAGGTGGACAGTGAGAGACATCCTGTACCAAACAAAACAGACCAGCCAGGCTAATGTCAGGGAGGAAAATAGAAGTACCAAAATAGAAAATAGATTTGCTGTTGACCTTGCCTGATTTCATAGGGTCATAGAATGGTTTAGGGTGAAAAGGATGTCTACAGGTCACCTGGTCAAGCCCTCACTCAAGGCAGGGCCAAATTCAAGGTTAGATATGCTTTCAAAGTTAGCAGATATTTTCCAGCCAGGAAAAAGGACAGTTCAGGGTCTTTTTCAGCCAAGCCCGGAGGATTTCCATGGGTGGAAATGCCCCAGGGTCTCTGGGCCCCTGTTCCAGGGTTTAAACCCCCTCATTGCTCTCGGCCTCCTCTCTATCTACCACCTTTCCTGCACAGCAATGCTGCACCGTAGGTCTGCTTTAGCAGAACATGGGAACATCTCTACATAACTTCTCATGGACAACGCTCCAGAACGAAACTGTTTTCATATCTTCTGCCTCAAAAATTGGGTAGCCAGCTTGAAACAGCTCCTGGATTCTGGAGGAAGCTGTCCCAGAATGGTAGTGTTATCTACAGTGTGCAGTCATGATGCAGGTAAAGAGCAAGACACAGAATTTTAAACCCATAACTTGTAAAGGACTGGGTGCAACCTTTTCTCCTCTAAGTTAATATCTGGATTTGTTAGAGAAGTTTTTGCAAGCGGTTTTCACTTTTCACTGAAGCTGCTGAGAGGTTCGGGTTTTAAGTAGCCTGTATGACTTTGCAGAGAGAGATTAGCAGGATTGCTGTCACCATTCCAACAATTTCTTGGCAATACTTTCTTCCCCTCTTCCTATCTCCTCCCTAAGTTTGGATCAGCTCCCCAAACAGGAGACCAAACACTTCAGCCCTCATGACCTCAGACCGAGGATTCACTTACTATATCCTAAGAAGGAGCCTTCTCACAGTCATGTTTTCAGTACTAATACTGTAGGAAAAGAAAGGTCTGAAGATGTATTTGCCAAAGAGTGGTATGGCATGGCATCCCAAGATGTTGCTTTCTTACAATATTCGGTCTCTCAACATACTTGGTTACATGTGAGAGGGATTAACTTTTCAAAACCGCATCACTTCCATTAATAAGGAGAGACAAAAAACTTTTAGTCACGTATTGGTCTCTTACGGGTGGGCAGGCAAGGCTGTCAAATCTGCACATGGATGGATTGGTTTCTCAAGCACAGATTTCCCTGTGTGGGGAAGGAGGGAGACTGGTCCAAAGAGTTCAAGCTATGGGTGACAATTCACTGCTGGTAGAGAAGTTCCTCCTCAGCCACTTCTTTTCCACTTTGGTCTCTTTGGAGTGAGGCCACCTCTCCTCTGACTCCTGCTGGAAAAGAGGCATTGTTTAAATCTCAGCCTTCTGGATTTCATAGCACACTTCAAAGGTCTTTATATGGCTTGTCCTTCAGTGTTCTCACTCCATGGGATCCAGCTGAAAATGTAGCACTTAAACTTAGTACTAGCTCCAGCGAGACTGATGGGAGAAATGCAGAGTTAACGACCAGTGAGTTGTCTGCCAAGGTTTCACCTGAGAGGCCAAGGGGAAGCTGCTGAGACAAAAATTCAGAATATGGCTGCTTTAACAAAGATCAAGGCTTGTTCCTGTGAGCTCTTGGCCACGTTAAGGCCACATCAGCTCTCCTCTCACCACCCAAATGCGCACACACAGCAAATGCACAGATCTTTCCTTTAACCATGTCTTGCTTGAGTGCTGGTCTTGGGAAGAAAAATCAGCCAGTCTGGAGAATCTGCTGTTTATGGTGAACATTAGAATGTATTGATGATCCAGTTCCACTCTGAAGCTCTAGAAGTTCCTAAATCACAGATTTTGAGGAGCTAGGAGAGTTCACTCAGGAAAAGATCACTCCATCTTTGCTGTCCTCTTTGCCCATAGCACTTACTACTGACACTGTCAGAGTTGGGGCATGGCCAGCCTATTTACCCAGGATATTACTGGGGCAGAACTGAGAGCTCCTTTAGTTTACCAAAGTGGAAGAACTCCCTCCATCCCTCCCCAAAGAGCAGAGCTATAGCCCAAGGTCCAACCCATTTAATAATTACTGCAGATGACAGATGGGTATATGACCCTTTCCAATTCCCCCAGATCCTCCTAAATTGATTTGTGTGGTGTATAAACAGCAACAATGTGTTGAGAAGAATGGAAAACCACAACAAAATAACTGTTCCTATGTATGCATTTACTTATGCCACATCCCTCTTCAACAGCTTTAAGCTAAACTATAGAACTCCTCAGTGGAATGATTGATTAAAAAGTGCTTGATTATTTCAGCATTATTTGTTTTGCAAGCTGCATGTGGTATTTTATTTCAAAGCTATGAAAACATAACCTGATTCTACAACCCATGGGACAGAGTAGCTGAAGATATGATTTTCCAGTCATCTCATTTCAGTATGTGATGAAGTTGTCAAGCTGGCGCCGTGCAGACGAGGGAGCTGGCCTGCAAGCCATCTGTGTAAGATGGTGCAAGATGTGACTTGCACAGGTGTTTGTCAAGAAGGTAGAGACAGGTTCAGAACACCAAATTGCTGCTTTCTGCTCCTCATTTAATGAGTCAGCTTCCCAGCCAAGCGTGCTCTAGAAAGTGGAGG